>NC_051163.1:111989298-112037421 GCF_013339745.2 Dermacentor silvarum
GCAACACCTGCGGCTCCGCGCGCGATAATGCGAAGCAGCTTAAGTTAGAGACGCGACGGTAGGCGCCACAGAGGCACCGGCAACAGTCACCAACGCCGCCCGCGTTCGGTGCGAACGCGGGCGAAACGCCGACGGCGTCGACAACAGTTCTGCGCGTTGCTGGTGCTGCTGCATGTCCAAGTTTATACAGCTATAGTGTACTAGAATATTGGGTAGTGGGCTCTCTGCCCTATGCGGCGCACGCTTCCGACTGAAGCCGCGCATGTCGCCGGAGCCGGTGGCCGCTAGGGGCGCTGGAGCTAGTTGCACCTGAAACCCGTGCCAGCGCGTGCGCTCCCGTCACTGCCATTCGCTTGCTGCAGCCTGCCTGCATACGAGGACGTGGATTGACTTGATTTTGATTGTTTTTGTGAAGTGCAACGTTCGTCAACTTCTCTCTTCAACGTCCTCGGACATCCTTTGTGCTCGTGCTGCGGTGCGCTAAGTAATTATGGCTAGTCGTCGGCGCAATTACTGTTTTGCACCGGGGTGCCGGACAGGCTATAGTCGAGTGAAAGACGCGCCGAAGGCGTCTCTTTTCAGCGTCCCACAAGACGAAGAAAGGAGAAATCAGTGGGAAAGAAACTTACACCGTGAAGACAAGAAGCTTGACCAAGCATGTGCCGTGTGCGAATTGCACTTTGAGCCGCGTTATATAATCAGGGACTTCGTTCACGTCGTTAACGGCAAAGAGGTACGCATTCCGCGTACGAAGCCAACATTGACAGAAGACGCTGTTCCGACGATTCTTCCAAATCTCCCTGCGTACCTCACCAAAAAAACTCCGAAACCTAGGAGCAAGCGAAAGCGGCAAGAATCTGAACCGTCGACCAGCAGCATTGAAACTCGTAGCACGCCTTACGAGCCGTCGTCCGTAAATAACTTACATGACCAGTCGTCGCACGAGAATGTTGACCTACTCGGCTCTAACGAAGTGACACGAGCAGCAGCCAGCCCATCTGAGGTACAAAACAGTTTAAAGTTTTTATTAGAACTGAAAACTCCGTCAAAATACTGGACAAAGCACAGCTTCCCAAACCTAGATGGAGTACTCTATTGTACTTCGGTATTGGACGAGGAAGCGACCGTCGTATCCGAAAAAGTGGTTATGTTTGTCTTCGACAGGCTACCTGACATCTACGCAAAAATGTACGTAAGAGGACGACTAATTGAAGAATGTTGCTTGAGTTCTTTGGAAGAAGCAGGAAACTTGCTAGAAAAAGCAGAAGCCATCGAACTTTGTGTTGGAGCCCTGGATGCTGATGATTACTGTCCAGCCTTCTTGACGGCAGGGATTAAGAGTCAGCTGACAGTAAAGCAGGGAACATACTTCAACAGCAAATGTCTCGGCATAGTTCCAAACAAAGGTAAGAATTATAAATATGGCATCAAATTTGCATTAGACTTACAATGTGAATATCATAATGTATTGTTTGTAAACCATATTTTAACCAGGTTCTTTTCTTTTCAGGAGGGCAGTGCATCCGGTGCAAGTACTTGCGCAAAGTGCTTTTGAATAGACGATCAAGAGTGAAGCGAGCACCTTCCAGGCCATTGCGAACCATAGTTCAGCGGCTGAAATGTGCAGCACAAAGAAACAGACGCCTTGGCGCACGGATTGCTACAATGAAAAGAGACATTGACAAGATGCAAAAGCTAAATGCTTCCCTAGATGAAGAAACTGTTAATGAGCGAATTTCTGAACTCCCTCAGAAGCAACAAGAGTGTGTCAGACAATGTTTTGCAGCAGCAAAAGTAAAGAACAGGGGTATTCGTTACAGCAAAGCGTGGATTTTGGAATGCATCATCATGAAGATGAAGAGCTCCCGCTTATACAACCACATTCGGGATAACAAAATACTTGTACTTCCAAGCAAGTCCACTCTGAAGCGTTACATGGCTGTTTACCGGTCTGCCTTTGGGTTTAGCAAAAAGGTTTTAGAACAGCTCAAAGTTAAGACACGAGATATGGACACCTTCAGGAAGCATGGTGGCCTGCTTGTTGACGAGCTAAAGCTTTCGGAACACATGTGTGTTAAAACATCAGGTCACATCGAAGGTTTTGTGGATTTAGGAGACTTTACTTCATCCACAGACCAGGGTGTGAAGTCAGACCACGGGATGGTTATCCTGTTTGTGCCATTTGTTGGCAAGTGGAGTCAAGTAATTGGCACGTTTGCCACCAGTGGAAATATGAAGGGGGACTTGCTAGCCAAGGTAATTGTAGAAGCCACAATATTAACAGAGAACAGTGGGCTTTTTGTGGATTTTGTAACTTGTGACGGCGCGACTTGGAATCGACGCATGTGGAGAATACTAGGTGTTCGAGGAGGAGCAAACAATGTGAAATGCGGAGTGAAGCATCCCATTGACGACAGTCGCCACCTATACTTCATATCCGATTTTCCTCACCTTATTAAATGCTTGAGGAACAGCCTGCTGAAGTGCCCCTTCAATACACCGGATGGACATGTAAGTGTGTCTTGTTTGCTTAGTTATGTTGACCTTTCGAGAAATTTAATCACTGAGCTCAGGGGTTGTCTAATTTTAAGATACAGAAGTGATATAAATTCATTGTTTCCTATTCTGCTTTTTACTCCTCCAGGTTTCAATGCAGCCGATCAGACAGGCTTTCAATATTGACTCCAGTAGCGTGACACTTAAGGCCATGCCAGGCATTACTAAATGTCATCTGCAGCCAAATGCCTTCGAGAAAATGAGAGTTGGCTTTGCATTTCAGCTCTTTGGGGAAAAAGTGCTGCAAGGTCTTCAACTCTACAAGATTGAAATAGAGGCAAGAATTGGAAGCATCAAAGCTACACAAGAATTTTCAGGTACTTGTATGGAGCACAGTCTAGCTTACAATGTTGAATCTACTTTTTTTTCTGATGGCAACAAAATGTGCATGTAGCTTTGTGGTTTACATAGTCACCTGATGGCCACTCTTAGCTCTTTGGTATTTTATGATACATCAATTTTAGGTAGGTCCTGCCAAAGAAATTGACAAATCTCATGTTTTTTCTTGCAGGAGGATCAACTCCCTGATCACTGTAATGACCTCGAGGTACCCAGCCAAAGCCCTGCGGCCAGACTCATCTTCCAGTGCAACTATTGCAGACTTTTTGATATATTTGACAGCTTGGGAACAGCACGCAGGTGGAGCCGGGGGATTTGTCAGTGAGTCAACAGCCGTCGGTTTGCGGGTCACCCTGTCAAGCACACTTGAACTTCTGTCGTACCTTAATAAGTTAGGCTACAAGTACCTAATGACATCTCGACTTAGTCAAGACCCCCTAGAAAACTTGTTCAGTATTGTTCGCCAATCCTCTGGCTGTAACGACAACCCTACGCCCACTCAATTCCTAATTACCATGTCTTTCTACAGTTTGGTAAAAACTGTAAGGTATGGAAATTCTGATCCATGTGCTTTGAGTGCTCTGCTAGAAATTGAAGGAAGTGGCAGCACTCGTCCTCATAAGACTACCATTTGGGATCGGATTGACAGCCTCATTGATGCAGGAAATTTGCCTGCAGCAGAGGCAGCTTTGTCACCTGGCGATCATGACCAGCATGTAGAGAAAAGCGATTCACGCCTAATTTACTATCTAGCTGGTTATGCTGCACGGAAGTGCATAATGAAAACAAACTGTGACCCATGTATGCAATCTTTGACGGTGTCGTCCATTGCAGAAAACTCTGACGTTGCTATGTATACAAGGCAGAAGGATAATGGAGGTCTTCTTTATCCCTCTAGTGCACTTTTTCATTTTGTGGAAATGCTTGAAAATCTGTTTACAGAATGTTTTAGCAAGCAAGAACTGCATGCTGACAGTATTATGGATATACTCACCCTCGTGAGGGCAAGGTGCATGAGCAACATTGGTTGCAATGAGCACGCAGCTGAAGTTACAAGAAAAGTTATCAGCTTCTATTTAACTACACGGCTCCATTTTTTCGTGAAAGGCATCAACGCAGAGCAACGAAGCAGAAGGGAAGCAGCTAAGCATCGGAAAATAAGTAAAACTGTATGAGAAAGCTGTGCAGTACATGTTTAAGACATTTTCTCCATTTTTTTTAATTTCAATTAGAGTTATGTTTGTTTTGAATGAATAATAATATATGGCTTTTATTGGCGCAAGGGCCAGATATGGCCAAAGAGCGCCATGACAAATGGTGATGGTTTTTCAATTTACTATAAATAGAGTGGCATATGAGTTATAGATGGTTGGTATAACGTGGCTGTAAAAGGGCCTAAAATTCAAGTCGCTGTAAATTGCGTAAAATATATTGGTATTAAAATAATGACAATGACGAGTGATTCAAGTGATGACTATAAAAATTCCGATACGGATTGATGATATACTAAGACGTATACAATAGCACTAGTGCCTCAAGGAGTTCCTTGAAATCAAGGGCTGAGAGGCACGTGCTGTACAACCTTTTTGCACTGCAGCTGCAGCCACCAAGACGAGGCTGCGCTGGCCAGATGATTTGTAAAGTGTTTACGTCTGCTAAAAATTTTAAGACTGTACTAAAATCAAAAAGCGGCTCATGGTTAAGAAAGAATGCTGGGTGAAGAGGGATTTGCTTACGATAGGCGAGATAAAAGTACTTTTTACGCTGGGCTTCTATTTCAGGGCACTCTACAAGAACATGGAGAACTGTAAGAATGTCTCCACACCTATCACATTTTGGAGGATCACTTCCAGAAAGGAGGTAGGAGTGTGTGCCATAGGTATGACCTATTCTTAACCTGCAGAGAAGCACTTCTTTGTGTCTTGCCGTTTTCTCTGTCATCCATTTCCCTATTCTGGGTTTGATCATATGTAGCTTGTTTGAAACTTCGCTGTCCCACTGCCTTTGCCAAAATCTCCGCAACTGATGGCGCAAGAAAGGCTTCAGGTCTGTGTAAGGGATAGCTATGTTTTTATCTGTATGTTTAAAAACTACTGACGTGGCACTTTCGTCTGCAGCTACATTGCCTTTTATGCCTCTATGGCCAGGTACCCAGCACACTATGACCACTTGGTTGCCCATGTAAGCTGAGCATAACCAGCTGTAGAGTTCATTAAAAACTGAATTCTTGTGTTTTCGTAGACTCATTATAGCTTTAACGACGCTCAATGAGTCTGTGAACACAATTGCTTTGGTAACATTCATTAGCTTTATGTGTTTAATTGCCGAGAGGATAGCGTATGCTTCCGCTGTAAAAATACTTGTATGCGGATTTAGTGCACCAGATGTGTAAAAAGACGGTCCCAGAGCTGCGTAAGCAACACCAGCAGGAGATTTGGAAGCGTCTGTGTAGAATTCTGCACACGAGTACTTCGCCTGAAGCTCGAGGAAGTGTGAACGTATATGAGTCTCAGGTGCGTGCTTGGAGATTTCTATGAAAGAGACATCGCACTCAATAGTCTGCCATTCCCAAGGTGGTGGAAGTCGACTGGGAGCAGTTAAGACATTCTCTTTAAGTAGTATGCCTGTTTCTTCAGCCAAGGCTTCTAGGCGCAGGGGGAAAGGAGTCCTCACGGACGGTCGGTTTTGATACAACCTGGCAGCCGATATGTCGCTTATAGTGGAATGACATGGCTGTTGTACATCTGCCTTTACCTTCAGGGAGTAAGTTAGACTTAAATACGCTCTTTGGAGATGCAGGGACCATTCATCCGACTCCACATACAGGCTTTCTACAGGGCTAGTCCTGAAGGCGCCTGTAGCAAGCCGAATACCCAGATGGTGAACGGGGTCTAACATCTTTAAAGCACTAGGTGTTGCAGAGTTATAAACTATGGCTCCGTAGTCAAGGCGTGAGCGTACAAGGCTTTTGTATAAGCTAAGGAGGCATCTCCTGTCGCTTCCCCATGATGTGCGTGACAAGAGCTTCAGCAGATTCATAGCCTTCAGGCATTTTGTTTTCAGGTACTTCAGGTGCGGGACAAAAGTTAACTTAGAGTCTAAGATGAGGCCTAGAAATTTATATTCCTGACTCACAGATAGCCGTTCTCCATTAAGGTCAATAACGGGGTCTGGTTGCATACCTCTTTTGTTCGAAAAGATGACGCACGTGCTTTTTTGTGGGTTTAGTCTAAATCCATTCTGGTCCGCCCACTTGGAAATCTTGTTGAGGCCAAGCTGCACCTGTCGCTCGCAGATAGCAAGATTACAAGATTTGTAACCGATTTGCACATCATCCACGTACACAGAATAAAACATTGTGCGTGGTATGACACTGTGGAGAGAATTCATTTTTACAACAAATAGAGTGCAACTCAGCACACCTCCTTGTGGTACACCAGTCTCTTGGGTAAATTGACGAGATAAGACGTTACCAACTCGAACACGGAATGTGCGGTTCGACAGATAACTTTGAATCACGTTCAGCAAGTTGCCTCGGACGCCCATTCCTGCCAAATCGCGACGGATACCAAAACGCCATGTGGTGTCATATGCTTTCTCCATGTCTAAGAAAACCGACAAGAAAAACTGTTTATGCACGAAGGCATCCCGAATATTTGTCTCGATGCGGACAAGGTGGTCTGTTGTGGATCTACCTTCCCTGAAACCGCACTGTAAGGGATCTAGTATTTTGTTACTTTCAAGGAAATGGATCAGGCGCCGGTTAGTCATTTTCTCAAAAAGTTTGCACAGGCAACTTGTTAGGGCTATAGGCCTGTAACTGCTAGCCGAAGTCGGGTCCTTGCCCTCTTTGAGAATAGGGATAATTATTGCCTCTTTCCAGGCAGCCGGGATATACCCACCACAGAATATGGAGTTAAAAAGCGACAGAAGTGTTTTGTGAGTTTCAGGGTGTAAGTGTTTGATCATGTCATAAGCTATTCTGTCTCTTCCTGGCGCTGTCTTATTACAGCAACTCAGTGACGCCTGAAATTCCGCCATGTTAAATGGACGGTTGTAAGGTTCATTCTTTGTTATTTTCCGATCCAGGGGCAATCGCTCTGCTTGCCGCTGATACCGTAGAAATTTATCTGTGTAATGGGCCGAGCTGGAAATGTACTCGAAGTGGGCACCTAGAAAATCAGCCTGGTCTTCAAGAGTGTTTCCCTGATTGTTTACTAATGGCAGAGGATGAGTCTGCCGCCCGTTTAATTTGTTAACTCGGTTCCAGGCTTTCTTTCCGTCTGTGTAAGAATTTATGCCCGATATGTATTTTTGCCAGCTTTCCCTTTTGGCACAGCGGCGCGTTCTTCTACCCTCACTCTTTGTTTTCTTGAAGTTTATAAGATTTTCTGCAGTTGGAGAGTCACGAAGGCGGCCCCAAGCCTTATTTTGTTTTTTTCGTGCTTCCCTACAGTCATCATTCCACCAGGGAACACGTCGTTTGGAATGCTTTCTTTGTGTTTCTGGGATGCACATGGACGCTATATTCACAATAAATGCTGTCAAATATGCCACTGCGTCGTCAATGTTAAGTGTACGGATGTCATCCCATGCTAGGCGGGTGAGCTCTCTGTATTGCTTCCAGTCGGCAGAGTCAATCTTCCACTGGGGAACATGAGGATAGTTTTCCTCCCTTTTTGTTAATGTTAAGACGATCGGGAAGTGGTCACTCCCATAGGGGTTTTTGATGACGTTCCACTCCAGATATGGCATGAGTGTACTTGATGCTATGCTTAAATCTATAGATGAGTATGTATTGTGTGCCACGCTGTAAAATGTGGGCTCTTTTTTATTTAGCAGGCATGCATCTGTGGTAAAAAGAAAGTTTTCAATTAAGCGTCCTCTCGCGTCACAACGAGAGTCACCCCACAGGCTGCTATGGGCATTTAGATCTCCAACAACTATATATGGTTGGGGAAGTTCAGCGATAAAGCTGAAAAACTCTGATCTGGAAAGTTGATAATTCGGAGGGATGTAAAGGGAACTTACAGTGACCAACTTCTGAAAGAGTACCGCTCGGACTGCGACTGCCTCAAGAGGAGTTCGGAGAGGCAGCCGCTGACAAGCAACATCTTTGTTTACTATAATGGCGACGCCACCCGATGAGGCGAGTGCGTCATCTCGATCTTTTCGGAAAATGGCGTATTTCCTGAGGAAGTTACTTTGTATTGGTTTTAGGTGTGTCTCCTGAACACACAGCACCTTTGGATTGTATTTGTGTAGAAGTTCTTTAATGTCGTCGAGGTTGTGCAAAAAACCTCTCACATTCCAGTGTAATATTTGTGTATCCATATTGTTTATGTTAATATGCTGTGTGTCAAGAGGATTCAGGTTGGCTTACGAAGCCTTTCCAGGCCCCGTAATCCGTGGTGTATTTGT
This sequence comes from Dermacentor silvarum, assembly GCF_013339745.2. NCBI lineage: Eukaryota > Metazoa > Arthropoda > Arachnida > Ixodida > Ixodidae > Dermacentor > Dermacentor silvarum. The sequence goes on from NC_051163.1 coordinate 111,997,615, forward strand.
CTTGGAGCGTTCGCGAGAATCGCGTCGCTCCCGAGGCGCTGGCTGCGCCGTCTGGCTTGGAGTTGTGTCCATCGACTCCTGGGAGCCGCTGGACTTCCGCTCACTCGAGCGGGGTAGTTTCGGGGTAGGCCTTGCTTCGAAAAGCAGGGCCTTGGAGGCCACCAACCGAGAGGTCGATGAGCCCTCCTTCAGAGACGGCGCAGCAGCGTTGGCTGCTGTCACCTGGGGGGCAGGTGGCACAGCCGTGGCCACACTGTTTGTGGGCCGGGCCGATGCCGGAGTCTGCTGCAGCGTTGCCCCCTTTCGCGCTGCACCAGCATACCCTGCGGTATGCAGAAAGGAAACACGTTTCCGCGCTTCTTGAAATGAGATGTTTTCCTTCACTTTCATAGTAATAATATCTTTCTCTTTCTTCCACGTAGGGCATGATCGTGAATATGCCGCATGATCACCGTCGCAGTTTGGACAGTGGAGCGCACTACCACAGTTATCAGAAGTGTGTTCATTGTTGCCGCATTTTGCACATGTCAGTCGGCCACGGCAGCTTTGAGAGCCATGGCCGAATCTTTGGCACTTAAAACATCTGCGGGGATTCGGGATGTACGGTCTCACTCTTGTCTTTGTGTATCCTGTTTCAAGAGAATCTGGCAGCTCGCTTGTCCCAAAGGTGAGGATCAAATGCTTAGTAGGTATTTCTTTATTATCGCGCTTAATCTTTATCCTTCGCACTTCAATCACATTCTGTTCCTTCCAGCCCTCTAGGAGCTCTTCTTCGCTCAGGTTCAGTAGATCATCATCAGATATCACTCCTTTACTTGTGTTCATTGACCGGTGCTGTGTCACAGTGATTTGAAGATTGCCGAATGCCACTAGATTTGAAAGTTTGTCATGTTGGTCCTTGTCGCGAACCTCAAGGAGAAGGTCGCCGCTGGCCATTTTGGTCACTTTGTAGCCTGGGCCCAGTTTGTCAGTGAGATATTTGGAAACACAGAAAGGTGAAATTGTCCTAGCGGTCGTTTCAGAGTTAAGACTATGAATGACGTGGAAACGTGGGAAGCATTGTTTGCGTTTGACAAAAAATTGAAAGTTTTCTTCGGTGCGCCCCCTTTTTGTAAGAGGACGATCATTGAGTCGGGGGAATGATGAAGCCATCAAGTGTTGATTGATTTCGGCAGCGATGCCAGCCGCCCACCACGGAGCCCAACAAGGGGGCGTGAGAAGACTTGTGCATTGATAAAGCTTGCCATCGCCAGCTGTACACAGCCACTATAACCCAATATGTATAACCAAGGTTGGTTATCGCACACAAGGTTAACCCTCGCTGCCCAGAAAATCAGAAGTAAATAGAAGAGAGGAGAAGACAGGAAAGATTGAAAGTGAGAGGAAAAGACGAAGATTGAAGAGGAGAATAGGAAAAGGCAACTACCGATTTCCCCCGGGTGGGTCAGTCCGGGGGTGCCGTCTACGTGAAGCGGAGGCCAAAGAGGTGTGTTACCTCCGCCGAGGGGCCATGAAGGTCCAAGCACCCGGCTTCGGCTCAACCCCCAGGATCCTCTTTTCCCCGGACACGGCTAGGCCGCGCACGGTTAGACGCGGGAGGGTCCAACCCTCGAGTGCTCGGGTACGTGGTGGCGCAACTCACCAAACGCCTGCTTGCGCAGACGCCCCTGCGGGTTGTTTTGAATGAAGAGGGGGCAGGCAGATCTAACAAAAAACATGTTAATGTGAATGAAGCCCATATGTGCTTTGTATCTGGTGTGTGCTCTGTGAGAAAAAAATAGTTCGTTTTATTTTGTCAACATTGTTATTGTAAAAAAATATTTCCTGCATGCACTAACAGTGAGATTTGTAATATTTTTGGAATCTGTGCAGTTAATTCTTTGAGTATTCATCGGTTGGGCTGATTTTGCTTATTTTTCACTGCAAAAATATTGTACATCGTTTTTGTTTCAACGCTGTTCCTAATAAAATGTACGAACTTTAAAGTGCATTCGAAAATAAAAGCAATTTTATGCGCTCAGAGAACAATGTCGCCTTCTCGCTGAAATCATTGCTGGAAAAATTGTATAGAATTAGAAATAAGCTTGTTTGATATTTTAAGGAAAATAATTTTTCATAAATATATGCGCCGTATTCTTTCCAGCGATGTGTACCCACACGTCGCATTTATGACGCAAGAAAACTGTTTGCAACTTGACCAAGTGCGGTCAGCTTGGGCAACGGTCCACTGCTAATGAGAGCGGCGCACGCTCGGCCTGGCCTTAGCGGACCGCAGTGTACGATTACACGGTGATTACTGGTACTAGATGTAGATGACACGAATCATCACGCTCACATTATCGTCACAACTGCTACAAACTACCGCAAGCTGCCCACTTTGGTGCGAACCAGCACCCAATTCATGTACATACTCGCGAGATCATCGATAACGCCTCCCGAGCCGTCGCAGTCACAATGGTCAAGTTTTTCTTTTTATATTTATAGCGCAAAATGCGAATTGACGCCTTTTCGGTAATACAGATAGCAACAACTTATTTAGATTTACGCTATGCGGTAAAATCCCCCCCAGAACCCGCATAGCGTAGGCGCAGGACTGCAAAATGTTTCAGGTGAGAATGTTTGTAGCGCCATCTCTCGGAGGCGACATCAAGGGCCTCGAGCGGAGCCGTCATCTGAGCCCACTACCCCTATTCTAGCACACTGTAATACAGCTCATACAACTACCTTGAGTCGCCCCCATGGCTGCTTCGCATACTACTCAGGGTTCCCCTACGGGAAGATGGTGTAATTTTTTTGGTTTGGGACCATATTTAGTTGGCGATACAAGAACAGTTCAGATTTAGACTTCGAAAGTTTGAGTCCATTTTCTGTATGTGACTAACAGCGCAGTCGACTGACTCCTGTAGAGATCGTTCGACTTGCCGTCCGAACCGCCAGTGCACCAGACGGTGATGTCGTCAGCGTAAATGGCACTTCGGATACGGCCTAGATGTTCTAGCTCGGTTGCGAGCTGGCACATGGCAATATTGAAAAGAAGCGGTGAAACAACCGACCCCTGTGGCGTGCCAACGGGACCAAGCTCGTAAAGCTCTGATTTTAGATCACCGAGTTTGATGGTGGCCTCCCTATCTTTAAGGAAGGAGCTTACAAAACCGCGAAACTTCTCTCCGAGGTTGAGGCGTGAGATGGAGTCCAGAATGTGATGGTGGGCTACGTTGTCAAAGGCATTTTTGAGGTCAAGCCCCAGAATGGCCCTGATGTCTGTAGTGTCCCGTTCTAATACGTTGTGATTAAGTAGCAGCATGACGTCCTGCGTAGATAGGTGTGGTCTAAAGCTGAACATGTTACTGGGAAATAACCCCTCGTCCTCTATGTGTTTAGAGATTCTGTCATTGATCACATGCTTAACTCTAACTTCCCTAGACAGGATGTGAGGAATATAGGCGGTAAGTTTTCTATCCCTGGGCTGCATCCTGGTTTCGGGATGAGAATCACTGAGGCTATCTCCATTTCTCAGGGAAGACCCCAGACTCCCAAATGCAGTTCACCTCCTCAGTGATAATCTTTATCGAATTATCATCGAGATTGCGAAGCATTTTGTTCGTTATTCCGTCGGGTCCTGGAACTGACCTTCCGTGTAATTTGAACAACGCATTTCGTACTTCTGCTTCTTGAAAGGGTTTGTCCAGTTCGGCTGCCAGTATTCCTACATAGTTTAGATAATCTCTGGAAAGAGCAGCCGGAGTGAGAAGATCCAGGGGCAAATACCTCCTGGCCAACGAGTCGATACTCTCCGTCGCGAAACCTTTTTAGCTTCTTAAAAAAACGTCGCTTTATACATTGAAGCACACAATTAACTGGAACGCCAATGCATTTCTCCGCAAAGTTTGGGAATTAATATCTCGAAACGGGTGTAATCCTGAGAATTATTTCCAAGTGGATCCGCCTTGCGAACTCCACGGCTACAATTTGTAAATTGCAATATGGGTCATCTGGTAATTAGCTGAAACTTAAGTAGTGAATTTTTGTTAGTTATTAGAATATTCATTTCAATATATTGTGCAAGTAATGTCCGCCTCTTGCAGTAGACCAGCTCATTAACAAGAATTTTTGAAAGTGTTTGCTGAAACACCCTGTATGTCACCCGAAGACCAATGTCGCCGGGTACTGGCTCATCAAGCTCCGGGTCTGCAATCGCGAACCAGCTGCACAACCAGGAGTGGCGTGCGCGAGGAGACTGACGTTCACACAGAGCGTACCGGCAAAGCTACATGGTGTGCGCTTAGTAGACAATCTATAGCACACAATTGGCGCCACGCGGTAGCAGATACCGCGCACAAATAAATGGCGCTGCTTCTCACTAGTTGATCGTTGTACAAACGCGCACACATGCGCACCCAGTAAACCTCAACCAGGAGGATCACTTTCAGGCCGCTGTTAGCAGGCGAAGCTCAGCTCGCGCTGCTCTGCACGTAGGAGGAGGAATAAACATCTGATTGAAATAGCAGACTGAGGTTCTTGCGGGTGAAGCCCCTATTCCAGGGCCCCACTCGCTCTAGCGGCTCGTTCGGCTTGGTCCAAGGTTGCCTGCTGGCTTCCCAGGTCCTGCCGGGCGAGTCGCGCCTCCCACGACCTTTCAAGTTCGTTGCGTGTGAAGAGGGGTGAGTTTCCCTCTCCTGGTCTTTGTTTGCAATGCCAAGTGATATGTATGAGGATTGGTGTACCGCTGCACCAAGGACAGCAGTCATCGTATTGGGACGGGTGTATTTTGCTGAGTGTGTGTATATTGGGATATGCATTCGTTTGGTGGCGTCTCCAGTCTCGGGATTGCCAGCGTGTGAGCTTAGGGTGGGGTGGCACCATTGTCTGCCTTGCGCGTCTTTGGCTCTCCACGTAACTTCTCTGGTTTTGGTTTGCACATCGTCAAACATGTCGAACACTCATAGCCATTAAATTAACAGACCTGAATAACATGGAATAGTATCTTATTAAATAAAGTAATCATTTGTGGGTATCTCTCTACGCGCTCAACATGCCTCCATTACGACAAAGTTCACAAAAACACGGACGTCGTGTAAAGCAGTTCTGCAAGACCAAATGTTGCACCGAGACCTCCAGTCGCTCATATCAGTGCCTCAGATCACGTATCACACATATAATGGAAAGAACGTGCAGCGGTCGTGGAGAATGACTTAGCTTTGAGTTGTGGGGTACAAAACTAGTTGCGAGAGACACCAACGACTGTAGCAGAAGGCGCCGTTGCCAGTAATTGCTGCCGCTTGGCCGATTCTTGCGTGCGCGCGCGCGCTCCGAGGACCTGTGCGTCTCCGCGCGTAGTAATGGCTTTCGGCATTCCCTGCAGCGCTAAGGTGCGGCTGCACCTAACAGAAAAACAGCGTGGAGACACATTGCGCGAGATATTTCAAACCTGACTGCAGAAATAATTCTTCTGAAGTTGTCGCTCGGTCAGACAGCCAGGTTCGCCATCGCAGGCAGCTGAATTATTCTCTTCACAGCTTCGCTGCTGCCATATATGGGTGTAATCATGAGCAATTCCACTCTGGGAAAGTGGATGACCAGCGAAGCTGTTTAGCACACGACACAGATATGACACAGAATTTTGAACAAAGGTACGAGCACATTTATTGTCTTGATCGGTGGACAATTCGTAATTTACCGCCCACTGGTGCCAATTGCTCGTTCGCATTTGTTCTCGCCGTCGTTCTTCATAGGCCCGTTGCTCCTCTGGGGTGCGGACTATATGCGGCCTCCCCATTACGATGACCGAAGTGAAGTTCAAAATGAAGAGTGGCAACTTGTCTTTCTGGTTTGTTTCATCATCATCATCATCAGCCTATATTTATGTCTACAGCAGGACCCTGCGATCTCCAATTACATCTGTCTTGCGTAAGCTGATTCCAACTTACACCTGCAATGTCCCTCACTTCAATCACCTCACCTAGTTTTCTGCCGTCCTCGACTGCGCTTCCCTTCTCTTGGTATCCAATCTGTAACTCTAATGGTCCGCCTGTTATCCATCCTGCGCATTACACGCCTTGCCCAGCTCCATTTTTTTCTCTTAACTCTTTCCCTACCATGGGGAAAATAGGTGTTTTTTGTATGTTACGACAGATGTTTTTTTTTTCAGAAGGAACTAATGCACTCAGTATTTATTGCAATACATAAACGGAAAGCAAAATGAATGCACTTTTCACTCATAAATGTTTTATTACCAAGTTGTATGTCATAAAGATATGTAAATTGGTAAAATAAGATGTTGCAATAAAATTGAACGAAGTTTGTAAAGACAAAGAAGTTACGAAAATTATGAGAGATACAAAATATACTGCGGTCTATAAGGCACTATCTCCGAAATTTTTTTTTTTCATTGAACAGCTATTCCGCTACAAAAATTGAGCCGCAAGCCCTACAGTTGGGCATGCCGGGCTGCGGCCGCCGATGGTCCGGGCTGGTTTGCGTCGTCGTCGCTTTCAGAGTGAAACTACGACTGGAAGGGCGGGTCCTCTGACTCGCTGGTATTCGATGTATCGACAAGAATAACCACAGAGACCACGCAATCGCGATATCTGCGATGTCCCGAAGCCCGCGCGCCGTTTCCGGAGCCGGACATTTTGCGTTGTGCTTTGACGATCGCGAAACTCCGGAGCGCGTTTAAAATCATCGCCTGGCGGGAAAAAATCGACGACTTAGAAAACAACAATATACTTTTTCCTTTTTCACCTCTGGTGACGCAGTGTGTCGGTGAGCGGCACGGAAGGTCTCGAAAGCGGCGCTTCAAACCATCGATAAAGATGTAACGATGCCCATTGGGCGGGGTAAGCGTATCTTAATGTCAATTGGAATATCGGCTATCCCCGTTTGCTATTTGATCCACTGCGCTCTCTTAACGTTAGGCACAACATTTTTCGTTACATCGCTCTTTTTGTGGTCCTTAACTTGTTCTCGAGCTTTTGTTAAACTCTGAGTTTCTGCGCCATTTGTTAGCACGAGTAGAATGCAATGATTGTACACTTTTCTTTCCAATTATGGTGGTAAGCTCCCCGTAAGAATTGGCAATGTCTGCCGTATGCACTCCAACCCAATTTTATTCTTTTGTAAATTTCCTTCCCAAAATAAAGTTCCCCTGTGGGTAACTGACCTAGATAGACGTACTCCTTTATAGAGTCGAGAGGCTGACTGGCGATCCTGAATCCTTGTTCCCTTGCCAGGCTATTACACATTATCTTTGTCTTCTGCATATTAATCTTCAAGCCCATGCTTACACTTTCTCGTTTAAGGTCCTCAATCATTTGTTGTAATTCGTTCCCATTGTTGCTGAATAGGACAATGTCATCTGAAAACCGAAGGTTGCTGAGATATTCGTCGTCGATCTTCACTCCTAAGCCTTCCCCAGTCAAAGAGCTTGAATACTTCTAAGCATGCAGTGAATAGCATTGGAGAGACTGTGTCTCCTTGCCTGACCCCTTTCTTAATAGGTAACTTTCTACTTTTCTTGTGGAGAACCAAAGTTGCTGTACAATCCTTGTAGATATTTGCCAAGATATTCACGTATGCCTCTGTGACAGCTGGTAAAACAAGGGGAATGCGTGAGATGGCGATTCAAGACGATGAGTAACACGAGAACAAGGTGAGAGCAGGAGCAGGAGCCATCTTCAGAAGAAGACAAGTCCACTTGTCGAAACGTTGGCTCCTGCTCTCACCTTGTTCTCGTGTTACTCATCGTCTGTGACTGCTGGTATCTCTATTGAGTCAAATGCTTTTTCATAATCTATGAAAGCCATATAGAGAGGTTGATTGTACTCTGTATATTTTTCTGTTATCTGATTGATGACATCGATATGATATATCGTAGAGTATCCCTTCCTGAAGCCAGCCTGTTCTCTTGGTTGGCTTAAGTGTGGCCTTGATTCTATTGGAAATTATCTTCGTGAATATTTCATTCATTACTGAAAGCAAGCTAGTGGGTCTCTAATTCTTCAATTCTTTAACGTCTCCCTTCTTATGGATTATTAATTCGTATAATTTGGGGTTCTTCCAGCTCTCTGGTACACTTGAAGTCATGAGGCATTGCGTGTAAAGGGCCACAAGCTTTTCAAGCATGATATCTCATCCATTTTTGATGAAATCGACGGTTATTGCATCTTCTCTGTCAGCTTTTCCCCTGGTCATGTCTTTCAAGGCCCTTCTAACTTCATGGCTAGTTATAGAAGGTGCCTCTGTAACCTGTTCCTCACTACAAATGAAAGTAGCTTGGCTGCTGTGCGTGACTGTGAAGGTCAGTATAGAATCCTTCCACTGCTTTTACTATGTCATCGAAATTGGTGATATTACCCTGCTTATCTTTCAGTGCATACATCTTGCCTTGTTCTATGCCTTGTCTTTTTCTGACTAATCTCATGCTGCGTCCATATCTTACGGCTTCCTCAATCTTTACTGCGTTAAATTTTAAATATTCCTTACTTTCTTCTGGTTAATCAGTTTTGACAATTTAGCGAATTCTATTTGATCTCTTGAATTTGACACTTTCATGCTTCGTCGTTTCTTTATTAGGTACTTTGATTCTTGGGAGAGCTTACCTACTGGTTGCCTTGATGTCTTACCTCCCACTTCAATTGCTACTTCTGAGATCAGCCTAGTTACGGTTCCATTCATTACCTCTGTGTTTTCTTCATGTCTCTGTTCTAATCCTGCATGTTTGTTAGCGAACACCAGCCTGAATTGGTCTGCTTTTAGCCTTACTGCGTCTAGGTAGGCCTGTTTCTTCTTGACTAATTTTACTATTTCTCTCTTCAATTTGAGAGAAATCCTTTACCTCACTAACCTATGGTCATCGTACTTTACCCTACCTAACCCTTCTACATCCTGCACTATGCTGGGATCAGGACAGAGTATGAAATCCATTGCATTTCTTGTTTCTCCATTAGGGCTTTCCCAGGTCCACTTCCTGCTGTTACGCTTCCTATTCCCCTCCTATTCCTATCCGCGAATTCTACCAACATTTCTCCTCTAGTGTTACTAGAATCGATGCCGTAGCTGCGTATTGCTGGCTCACCAGCCTGCTATTTCCCCACTTTTGAATTGAAGTCGCTCATGACTACAGTATACCGAGTTTGCACCTTTCTCATCGCTAATTAAACATCTTCATAAAACTGTTCTATTTCTTCATCGCCGTGACTGGAGGTTGGGGCGTAGGCTTGTACTACCTTCATTCTATACCTCCTATTCAGCTTTATTACGAGGACTGCTACGCTCTCATTAATGCTTTAGACTTTATCAATGTTGCCCGCTGTGTCCTTATGGATTAGAGGTCCTAACCAGAACTCTCTCTTATCTGGAAGACCTCTGTAGCAGAGGACGTGGCCGTTAGTCAGCACTGTATAAGCCTCACCTGTTCTTCTTACATCGCTAAGGCCAATAATATCCCACGCTGATAATTCCTCAAATGCCCAGCTAAGCTACCCTCACTCGAGAGGGTCCGCGTGCTGAACGTTAGCAGGTTCAGTTTCCAGTGGCGGCCTGTCCAGACCCAGAGATTCTTAGAGCCCTCTACCACATCGCAGGTCTCACCACCGTGTTGGTCGGGTGCTCCGCAGCCGTTGGAGACTAAGGGCCATGGGTTAACTGTAGGAGTCATGAGGGCGATAGTGGCCAAATACTGCACCAGGGGGGGGGGCAATTCCTGTTCTGTTGCGGGAGTGACTTTGGTGAAGCTTAGTGGGCCTTCCTAATTTGGTTGCACCTGGACTAGTATAGCCGCACTAGCTCTCGGCGACTTTTTTCCGGTGTCAGGCTTCACTCCGTGCCTGAAAATGTATTGGACGGGAGGAAGATTCGAACTTACGACCTTCAGATTAGAAGCCACGTGTTCTACCTCTGCTCCACGCCACCATCGGTCATGGGTATATGACATTGTATGTGCCGCTCATCAGTTAGCCCATTTCACGACAACTTGTGTTATTGGGTATGTGCCACTTCTGCTCTTCAAAGAACGTTGTGCATCCTCACTTTGAGTACTGGGTATGTGAAACTAGGCATGTGCCCCTCATCAATGAACATCTTTGATGTTATTGAAACCAAAGAAACCTCAGAGTTCCAAGAGGTATGCAACATGTCTACATGGAGCTTTAAATGCATGGCAACACTTGTGAGAATACGTAGATACACTGAGAAGGCTTAACTGATTACACTCAGTAATCACAGCAGCCATTAGTGCATCAACAGAGACGCAGCACTCTTTCAGACTGCGCTAAGTGCATGCACAATTTCAACCATGGAACTGCTTAGGAGTTGCTGAAGATGCCCCGGAAATATTTCGCAAAGGCTTCTATGATGCCTTATCTGGCAATATAACATCATTGCCAGGTTCTGCCACATGACTCGGTGTGAAGCAAGGGCAGAGGGTCCCCCCATGTTATGTGTCGATCTTGTATGCCAAGATGGCATTCAGAGACTGTTTGCTGGTTCATTTCATTCCTCTTAACCAGTCTAGACTTTAACACTAGCTGCTATTAGCAATTAATGTTTGTTCTGCAAAGATCTTTCCTGCTTCCTATTCAAGCTGTTCCTATTCATCCTTCTTATGCTGGAAAATAACTTTGGTACAAAAGCTCATTAAACCCTAAATAAGAGTTGACCAATATAAGGCTTCTCTACCAAACACATTACAGTGCAGTGTAATTCAAGCAGCAATAATGCATTTATCACCAAGTTTATGCAATGTTGACTCTGAAAAAAAAACACCGCATATCCACGGGTTGAATGATGAGTGGGCGAAGCTCCGGAGGGAATCATCGGTAAACCGTGAATCTTCCGTGTAATTCGCCCAGTCTCGCCGCACTAAATCGAACGATTGACTTCCACCAATGACACGCGCCATATGTGACGTCATTCCTATTTTATAACAGCGCCCTTCATTATAATTGCACCATCTCCCGCTTAAGGGGACGCTAGCACAAACGCGTTAGAAACGTGCAGTGCTCTCTAGTAAGGGGGAGAGGCCACAGCGTCTTACGCAGCCGTTTACACATGCCGGAACGTGCACCGCGTTTGCCGACGCCATCACATGACTGCTAAGAGAGTATAACCCTGTATTCATAAACGCTCCTCGACTTGAACTTGACTTGCCGCCGCCTTCAACGCGTTTCGAACGCGCTGCCCAAGGCAGTGGCAAGTCAAGCTCAAGTCGAGGAACGTTTATGAATATGGGGGTAAGGCGGAGAGGCCACAGCGTCTTACACCAGCTTCTTACATGGGCCGTAACGCGCTAGCACAAACGCGTTAGAAACGCGCAGTCTTTCGTTAATGTTGGGTATTTATTGTCATCGTGGTGCTTGTGTCCATGTGCGCTTCGTGGCGTAGTGGTTAGCGCCGCGCGTTCGGAAGCGAGGGGTCCCTGGTTCGATTCCGCGGTACGGACACAACTTTCGGAATTTTTAGGGGCGAAGCTCCTTAGGGTGTGGGTCTGTCCCTCCTCTGTAGTATGTAGTAGTCGTCGTCGTAGTAGTAGGTGGCCACGTCTACTTTTATGAAAAAAAAAATTCGAAAGTTCTGTCCGTAGCGCGGAATCGAACCAGGGACCCCTCACTTCCGAACGCGCGGCGCTAACCACTACGCCACGAAGCGCACATGGACACACGCACCACGACATAGCCTCCTCTATAAAGTTATAGAGGAGGCTATGACCACGATGACAATAAATACCCAACATTAACGAAAGACTGTGCGTTTCTAACGCGTTTGTGCTAGCGCGTTACGGCCCGTGTAAGAAGCTGGTGTAAGACGCTGTCGCCTCTCCGCCTTACCCCCGTATTCATAAACGCTGATGGCGTCGGCAAACGCGGTGCACGATCCGGCATCTGTAAACGGCTGCGTAAGACGCTGTGGCCTCTCCCCATTACTAGAGAGTACTGCACGTTTCTAACGCGTTTGTGCTAGCGTCCCCTTAAGCGGGAGATGGTGCAATTATAATGAAGAGCGCTGTTATAAATATGAATGACGTCACATATGGCGCGTGCCATTGGTGGAAGTCAATCGTTCGATTTAGTGCGGCGAGACTGGGCGAATTACACGGAAGATTCACGGTTTACCGATGATTCTCTCCGGAGCTTCGCCGACTCATCATCAATCACACCGTGGATATGCGGTGTTATTTTTTCATAAAAGTAGACGTGGCTACCTACTACTACATACTACAGAGGAGGGACAGACGCACACCCTAAGGAGCTTCGCCCCTAAAACAATATTGACTCCTCATTGAGACAATAACAAGAGAGAGAGAGAGAGAAAGAAAGACAAGGAGGTTAGCCAGTGTGAATAGCGGCTTGCTACCCTGTGCTGGAGAAAGGGGCAAAGGGAATAAAAGATGATAGAAAAAAAACATTGAAGTAAGAAAATTTGCGCAATAACGCGACCCTACGCGCTACAACGTTCAAAGCCGGTCGCACAATTCACAAGCCCTTAAAAATAACAAACAAGCTGCAGACGCCTCGTCAGCTTTGCTATCGCATTCTGCATGGGCAAAAACATTCTACAAGCTCTACTTGTGTGAAGTTTCTCAGCAGAGCAGATTCATTATATCCTCCTTATGTGAATTCTCTTCACCGTAAATTTGCGTTCACCACATTTCAAACACAACATCCTGGCGAAGTCCTTGCCTGCTACGTCGAAAATAAATTCTCATTGACGGCAATGTTGCGGCTTTTTCTGAGGCAGTAGGTTTTTAGGCGTATTTACGGTTTTGCAACTAGATCGATTCAAATTCTAACTGAGCCACTATTATGGAGAAATACTTCTCCCGTGGCATATTTCGAAACCATGGTGCTGGCTCTGGTCTTCCTGCGAATTCTACAACGGTAGTTATTGAATTCTTCAGACAAACATTAAACGCCAGGACGTTCATGTGACAAACCTTACGCAACGATTGACTTTTATTCCAATATTCACAAAGAGTTTAAATAAGATCGAAAAATAACAAGGAATTGCTTGTAAGCCGTACCTAGCGCGATGTTCCACAGAACCCCTTTATCGGTGTCTCCGAGAAACTACATCAACAATCCAAGGCTGCTCAATCTTTCTCAGTGGGCGTCTATGATTATTCGTCACTGATAGTCCCGGTATGTTCCAGACGCTGTACACGCAACGCCAGTTAGCAGATAACACTGCCTCGAGCATAGTCCGGGACTGTCAGGGCCGTATAATGAAAGAGGCCCGCTGATCAAACGCTACACAACGCTTAAAACGGCTGTATATTTGCCAGAATGTGTCATGGAACCATGGCGAAAGAGATGCACGTGTTATTTACACTGACAGAATTGTACACATTGTTTACGCAGAATTTGCATAATTCTGGCTTTCGCCATACGTAATGCGCTACCGTAATGCGCTAGGTCCACTGCGCATGCGCTGCCACTCCGCGGATTAGCCGCAGGCAGTCTTAAGATATTAGCGGTTAAGCATACTTTTATCACGTACCGATTATGATGGCGATGAATCTTTGCCATCCCCTTTGAAGCGGGGCGATGTCAAAGGGCCACCATAGCCTGCTTGAATTAATCAGGCATGCTATACAGGCTTTTTAGAGTGCAGCACTTAAGCGCCCGTTCGTGCGTTGAGCGTCGGCGTGCCTCGACGTCCCTAGTAACCGAGTGAATAAGTGCAGCGAAGGATGAAAGAGAGGACGCTGAGAGCAGGGGGAAGAAAGATGGTGATAGCGAAGACAGCGCGAGGAGCCCGGAAGTGTAGGAGGAGGGTGCAGCGGAACCATGAGGCGTAAAGCGGAGGTAGAGAGTCTGGCAAAAGGGTGAAGAAAAAACGGGACTGCCACACGAGACATGCTCCATGGCGGCGGCCCCTTACCCATGCGCTACTTCGCGTGTGCTGCCTGCGCTAGAGAATGCGCTCGGCGCTAGCCAAGCGCACCCGTGTTCTTCCTTTCTTATTCTGAACAATGAACGACGCAACCGGTGCAAGTGCTAATTTCTAATTCTAATTTGTTTCTTTCCATGCTTGGTCTTGGGACATGGTCCGAAAGAAGACCGTTTCCATTGTCTATCTTGTTTGCATTCCTTGCATCCCCCTTTTTGTCTCTGTTTTTCTCACTTAATTTTTGGTTACTCCTGGTTGGCCATTTATCCGTTGATTCACCCTGTACTTGGTTGACAACTTTCGTGACCTTTTAATCCATTTTGTGTCAACGCTTTTGAGGTACGGATACCTGCGCAATTTAGCCACCCATTTATTTTCATTCATGTTCCTGACACTTTCTTCCAAACTAATTATGAACAACACTCCTCTTAGTTCAAAAGAGGCCCAAACCTTCTCAGACCAGACGTGGTGCACGGCTCACCTGGCACTGCTGAATTTATTGTTTTATGGCTGGTTCCCAGAGCCAACTGGTTTACCGATCTTTGGTTCACTTTCCACCGGGACAAGGTATCCGTTTTTAACCAATAAATGTCATTTGCAATCGTTAGCGTTGGCATCATTACTCATTCCCAGATTCCTCGCACTACCTCAGTATATTGTAGCCCGAAACTGCTCTATGTTTCAAGACAGCTGCATTCCGTTTTCCCTTTATTTTCAGATTATCTTGATGGGTGCTTAAGTGTTTCCTTCGTTTATAAATACATCTAGATATTGCTAGACCATGGGTATAACTTGCTGTTGAATTCATATCCACGTTTTCAATATCCATGGTGAATTCATGTAGAAGCGCACAGTTAATTTATAAATCATGGTTCGCTTAAGAAAAAAAAAAAACACGGGCAAGATTGCACTCGGTCGCGCAAAGCTTAGCCACAGCGAAACTGTCGATCCTCAAGTCTTCCTGGCTGCTACAGCTAACTATTAGCTTGGTTGCTGCTAGGTCTTAACTAAGTTTAACTTCACTATTCATGTAGGGAAGGTATTCTCCAGCGATCATTTTCGGAGGTACCTTTTGCTCTCCTATTCGTTTTCCGTGTATACAAAACTTGTACACAAAGTTCATGGCATAGCATATGTTGAGTATTTCAAAGAGGCCTGGTGTAAACGTTTTATGAAGTGTCGTGCAACTCAGTGAGCAATTGCTGCAAAAAACGAAAACAAACAGCTTCGCAATCCCCTCGATTCTGTGTGGCATCCAGCTGTGCGCACTGACGCGTCTATTGAAATCAACTGAAACGTTCCTCGCCTCCGCTAAATACTGCTAGGGCCATTGCTGTCCATCTCAGGCCTTGTGATCGCAGCGTATCCATGGCAGGCAGTACGGGTGGTTGCATCAGGTACTTTTGTAGGCGCCTGCCCAGGTTCGTGTGGAAGGTCTTCTATCATGTACAGCCTCCCACATTTTAGCTATATAGCGGGAGCGTCCATCACGCGTCATTTTAGCGCCTTTAAGCAGCGATAATAAGCGAGACCGCCAGAAGTACTCTCAAGTGCACTTCGCACTTTCCTGCGCAAAATGCGCCTAATGCGATGTTCCCTTCAGGACGACGTACGACCATATTGCAGTGTTGTCGCGCAATATAGCTATAAAATGCGGGAGGCTGTACATCGCTGTGGAGACCTCCGAAGCTGAGGTGGGAGATTTGTCAATGGTAACTAAAAAAAGGTCTAACAGTTTACTGCACAGCTCCAGCATGCCATGTTGTACATTTGCAACGCCACCTTTGAATCACTACGTTAAATGCGCTGCAGTACAAATGCGAGTCAGCCAGCATGCCCACTCTTGTTTTGGTTGTCCCGCTCTGTCACAACGACATATTTGAATAAACATGAATCCTGTAAACACTCCACAGTGCTAAAACTTTAGAAACACCACAGACGTAACTCGACCTTTGAAGGACGGCATGTTGTTACGTGTGAAAAATGTTATTCCTTGAGAAGGCTTAACAGTAAACATAGTTGCCTCATGACGCTATTCTAGCTATCTTGCTATCGCTTGAACCAACCCCAATAGCAGTGTGCAAGCGACCTATCTATTTCGCGGGCTTTTTCACGCACGCGGAAAAAAGAAGTGCGTGAGTCGTATGGCGTAGAAAACAATTTATTAGGTGGTTTCTGAACGTGCTCTACCATTTTGCTCACCAGACTTGCGGTCTTAAGCCACTAATTGAAAAGTTGCGTAATGTAATGCAATTAAATTATTAGTTATGGCGAAAACAAAAGATTGCCTGAGTCACTCTAGGCTATCGCCAACAATATGCATTCGGTTCATTTCGCGTGCGAAGCGCCTTTCCTTTTGGAAGTCATGGCTTAAGTTACGTGGGACAAACTGTATAGGGCTCGCTATCACCTAAAAACACATATTTCTTTCCACGGACTAGCCCTTTCAGAAAACAGTCCTGTCAGGGCGTTTATCATTAAATTTTCTTTACGGGTGCATGATCAGCTAATCAGTGCAACGAACACCTTGCGCTCGCCGCTAGGTGTTTATTGAGTGCTCGCGCATGAAGACACCGGGTTAACGAGACACACTTATTGAACGAGTGGAGTGCATCGCGAGAAGCGCCTTCATTCGTGGTCGCCATATTCTCAGCTGCTTAACGACAGCACAGGAAGACGCCTCAAGCGGAAGTGTTGCGACACGGCAAGGTGGTGTAGTCTTGATGTAGATAACGCTGCAGCACTAGGTGTATGTGTCTGGTTACATCTAAATTTGCTTCGTTCTCCTGGTTGGTGTAGAATATACGTTTGTATCACTAAGTACAGATAATAGTTTCATTCAGAGTGCACATAAATCAGCAACACAGCTCCAAGTATGAGTGGCAATGGCACGGTAGGAATGCTCCGTTAACGATACATCTCTCGAGTGATGGATCAGCTCTGCTGTGTCTAACATGGGTTTTGCCGCAATTTTTTTGAAAGCTTTAGTGAAATTCTCATTGATAAACGCATTTTTATTGAGCGAGTTCAATTTCTGCCGTCAGAGGCTTTGATCTACAATATGCTGAGCGGATGCCTAACGAGAAAAGGCACTAGGCGTCTCGCAAACCTGAGATGCATAACTTATGAGCGTTTTCCAAATTAGTGAACATGCCTTGAACATTTATTGGCTTGGCTTACGAGGCTGCAACAGCAACTCTAAAGGAAAATTTGCATAGTTGTTTGCTGATAATAATAGCATTACTTACTTCTTCAGCGATTGTCAGACATATACCAACATCTGCTGCAGCTATAGTAACAAACTACCGGCTAAAAAAGACGTATTTGCTGTACTTCCCTTTGGAGCAGCTAGTATTTTTTGTAACGGATTGAATGCAGGCATCCCCAATTTTAATAGCCAAATGTCAACACGCCTATAGCGCATGCGCTCGCGCGTTTTCTCAAAGTCCTCTTGCAGCGACCTCACTCAAATTTATTCTGATGATATGGATACATATCACGATAGTTCTCAAATAATTACACTCTCCACCTCTTCAGTAAAATTATTTTGTGGGTGCAGTGCTCGGAAATACGTCAACTTGCAAATTTCGTGACCTAAACTTCACCCAGGCTAAGAGGCTGGAACCGTGAAAAGGGCAATTCTATTCCCGTGAATGACTCGCATTAGAAAGCTTGCCATTGATCTCGTGCTTCAGTCATGTGAAGTTCAGTGTTTTCCCTGATAATGCGAAGTTATTTTCTCCGCGCCAATCTAGTTTTTGGCATGTATGTCGGAAGTCTTCGTTGGCTTACCTCATCTGTAATGACACTTAAAAATATCTGCCAATGGTGCCACTTTTTATGTACCACTGCACATGTGCCAATATCTAGATGCCACTGAGCCTCAGGGGACACTTGCTATGCGCCAATCTTCAGTGACCTCTTTGATGCCAACTTGAGTCAGTCGCTATCACAACAACAAACAGCTCTTCAATTCTATCTACGTGAAAACTCCTCCCTCGACGCATGCTCTTGTCTGATAAGATGCGAAAAGGTGTTTAGTGTTGGATATTTATCCCCGGCATATACAACTTAACACATTTCTTTGTACACAAGATAACGGAGGCATGTTTATTTAACAAATATACGGTATAAACTAAGCTCTATAGACGCTTGTTGATGAGTTTCGTCGCTCTCAACAGCGTTACTTTTACCACGGCTGCTGGATCGGTCGTGCTTTTGTAAACGCTAGTAGCAACGTTAAACACGAGGTAGCCACCGTTACACTGTCAATGGAACCACAACGGCTTCGTAAAGTGCGCTCTTGCAACGTAGCAGGATCTTCGTAGACTACTTGCTCTGATACATTTCTCCATAAAGTTTATGGCGGCCCCTTTGAGTTTGCCACTTGTTTCCGGTAAGGTACACTTTACTTCGTTCAGAGGTAAAATCATTACGATGTCATACCTTAGTGCGCGATCAAGCTACGTAATGGATAGCGACATATACTTTGCAAAGGAAAAAAAAAAGGAGACTAGCATTTTGCAATAGCAAAAAAGAAAATGTCTGTTAAAGACATAGGCTGCGGGTATTTTACGTAAATAATGTTTGATCGAAGTTTGCGGTTGCCCAGTACTTTTGGGGAAATAAAGAGAAGATTATGTAAAGATCCCGGGTCACCGATGGAGTTTGTGTAACGTAGTGAGAGTGCGCTTTTCGGTTGTCTGCGGCTCCATGAGCAATACACCCGTGCCGTCAGGCTTCAATACCACATTTATCTCACGTCAAAACATGCGGAGAGTTTGTAGATATCCTGCGGATGTTGTATTCGAAAACAACAGCTGAGATACTACTTAGGAGCACTTTAACTCCTAGGTTTGATGTCACAAGGGGAGTGCGGCAGGGTTGTCCTTTGTCACCTCTATTATTTGTGCTTGCGATTGACCCATTGTTAAGGTGTTTTAGCGAGAGCTCGCTTGTAAGCGGTCTTCCTATGTCAGAAAATGAGTGCATAAAAGTGTCAGCGTATGCAGATGACATTACTTTGCTCTTGCGGGATGGGGACAGTCTTGTGGAGGTATTTCGTATTTATAATCAATATGCATCATTGTCAGGGGGTAAAATAAATATGAGGAAATGCGAAGCATTAAATTTGGGACGCAGTGCAATAACATTACCAGGAAACATTAAACAGACCAAGCATATGCAAATATTAGACATAAAATGTTCGACAAGTGGTGTTTCACCTCACACGTGGCGAGACATTATCAGCTCTATTAAAGCACAGTCGGAAGCAGTGACTGCGAAGCCACTGCCGCTAGCAGAAAGAGCTTCCTTTATTAAGAATGTCATTTGCAGTAAACTGTGGTTTGCTGCAAGAGTGGCTCTTCCGCCGTCACCAACAGTACCCGTAGTAAACAAACATATTGCTACGCGAGAGACATTCATCCTGGGGCAGACGACGAAGAAGACGGTTCTCTCTGGTGCTGGTGGCTGTCCACCATCTTGGCTACTGTGTCTCTCTTATACTGTAAATACAGTGTAAATAGTCCCGCCTTGTGCCGTTTTACGTAACATCTTTTTGGTGGAGGTGCGGGGTAGTTCCCTGTTTCGATCACGGAGCTTCGCAACGGCCGCCTCATCACGCTTGCGACCATGTCAGTCGGTGCGGGCACATCGTCTTCACCCCCTGCCCCTCCCGTCGCTCCGACCTACATCGTCCTGCCTCCTGCTCGTGATCCTGGCGTATTTTCCGGCCAGGATGGGGTTGACGTCGACAAATGGCTCAACCTTTACGAACGGATCAGCGCCGGCTACAGGTGGGACTGTTACGTATTCGACCCTTATGCTCGCCAACGTGCTTTTTTACCTCGATGGCCCACCGCGGGTGTGGTTCGAGACGCACGAGGCGGAAATTACCAGCTGGGACTCTTTGAAAGAGAATATCCGCGAACTTTTCTGTGACAGCACTGGTCGGCAGCTTGCTGCGCGGAATGAACTTGCAACTCGTGCACAAACATCCGCTGAGTCATACGTCTCGTACATTCAGGACGTTATTGCTCTTTGCCGCCAGGTTGACGAGCACATGTCTGAGTCCGAGAGGGTTTCTCATGTGCTCAAAGGTATCGCCGACGATGCTTTTAACCTGCTCGTCTATACCAACGTTGATACCGTCGACACAATCATCAAAGAGTGCCGGCGGTTTGAACACGCGAAGAGCCGCCGTATTACCTAGAAATTCACCCGGCTGCCCAATACGGCTGCAACTTCATCGTGTGATGCCGTTCGCCTGCCGCCCACCTGTGACCACGTTACTCGCATTGTTCGTCGCGAGATTGAAGCCGCCTGTCCTGCACCTATTCAACCCCCTGTGTTTACAACCCACGCCAGTGACCCATCGCAGCCATCGGTGTCCCTCATCCCGCATCATCCCCCATATCGCGGTGAGGCCCACCTCACCGCGATAACAGACTAAGATTGTCGCCCACCGTATCAACACTGGCGACTCTTTGCCCATTCGCCGTCGACCTTACCGTGTGTCCGCATCAGAGCGCGAGGTGATTCAAAAAGAAGTGGCTAAAATGCTTGCGAAGGACATCATCGAACCATCTTCTAGTCCTTGGGCCTCTCCCGTCGTATTAGTAAAGAAGAAAGACGGTTCCTGGCGTTTCTGCATTGATTATCGGCACCTCAACAAAATCACCAAGAAGGACGTGTACCCTCTTCCACGTATTGACGACGCCCTCGACTGCCTCCATGGTGCCACCTTCTTTTCATCCCTGTACCTTCGATCTGGCTACTGGCAAATTGCTGTAGACGACCTGGATCGCGAGAAGACCGCCTTCGTGACCCCTGACGGCCTTTACCAATTCAAGGTCATGCCTTTCGGTCTCTGCAACGCACCAGCCACGTTTGAGAGAATGATGGACACACTGCTTCAAGGATTTAAATGGTCGACGTGTTTATGTTACCTGGACGACGTGGTAATTTTCTCCCCCACTTTCGCAACACACCTTGAGCGGCTTTCGACCATTCTAGCAATCTTCCGACGAGCTGGCCTCCAGCTAAATTCCTCGAAGTGCCACTTCGCCCTTCGTCAAATTACTGTCCTGGGCCACCTCGTTGACGCTTCCGGTGTCCTACCGGACCCAGCAAAGATACGCGCTGTCACGAACTTCCCCGTTCCACGGTCTGTCCATGACGTTCGTAGCTTCGTGGGGCTTTGTTCCTACTTTCGCCGTTTTGTGCAAAACTTTGCGGCGCTCGCACGTCCACTCACTGACCTACTCAAACAAGACGTCCCGTTTTGTTGGGGTCCTCTACAAGCTGACGCCTTCTCTGAGCTCATCGCCGCCCTGACGACTCCACCTATTCTTGCCCATTTTGACCCAGCTGCTCCCACGGAAGTGCGCACAGATGCTAGCGTTGACCGTGTTATTGCGTACGCAAGTCGTCTCCTATCGAAATCTGAACGCAATTACTCTATTACGGAACGGGAATGTCTTGCCCTTGTCTGGGCGGTTTCGAAATTCCGTCCTTACTTGTATGGCCGCCCTTTCCGTGTTGTCACTGATCATCACGCTCTCTGTTGGCTTTCTTCACTGAAGGACCCTACTAGACGACTTGGTCGTTGGGCGCTGCGCCTTCAGGAGTACTCTTACTCAGTTACCTACAAGTCTGGCCGCCTCCATTTGGACGCGGACTGCTTGTCCCGCTACCCTGTTGACCAACCAGAGGGACCGGACATCGAACCTAACCCCTGCGTTATGTCTATGTCTCAGTTTCTCCAGATTGGTGACGAACAACGCCGTGATGATGCTTTGCGATCGCTCATTGATCGGCTGGAATCCGCACCTAACGACGCCTCACTGCGCATGTTCGCCCTCGTGAATGGCACACTTTACCGTCGTAACTTCCAATCAGATGGCCCTGAGCTGCTTCTCGTTGTGCCTAAACAGCTGCGTTCAACGGTACTGCGTGAGCTTCACGACGAACCAACTGCTGGTCACCTTGGTGTGTCCCGCACGTACGATCGTGTCCGGCGCCGCTTCTTTTGGCGCGGTCTCGCCCGGTCTGTTCGACGTTACGTGACCTCCTGCGACAAATGCCAACGTCGGAAACGTCCTGCCGCACCCTCGGCTGGACTGCTTCAGCCGCTCTCCATCCCGACCGAACCATTCTTCCGGGTTGGTTTGGACCTTCTCGGTCCTTTTCCTGAGTCACGATCCGGCAACAAGTGGGTCGCCGTTGCTATCGATTATGCGACCAGGTATGCAATCACTCGAGCGCTCCCCACCAGCACTGCTACTGACGTTGCCGATTTCTTGCTCCACGATGTTATTCTGCACCATGGCGCCCCTAGCCAATTGCTCACAGATCGAGGCCGCGCATTCTTATCACGAGTAATCGACGATCTCTTGCGCTCCTCCTCAACGCAGCACAAGTTGACCACTGCCTACCATCCCCAAACAAATGGCCTCACCTAGAGACTAAATCGCACCCTCACGGACATGCTCTCAATGTATGTTTCATCTGACCACCGTGACTGGGACCTGGCGTTACCTTACGTGACTTTCGCGTACAATTCCTCGCGTCACGATACCGCCGGTTATTCACCCTTTTATATGCTCTTTGGCCGTGAACCAACGTTACCGATGGACACCATACTACCGGCTGCTGCCGCGCCGCCTAGCGAATATGCACGTGATGCCATCGCTCGTGCCGATCACGCTCGTCAGATCGCCCACTCTAGGCTGTTGGCCTCGCAAGCGACCCAGAAGCGCCTCTATGACAACCGGCATCGCGACGTTCGCTTCTCACCCGGTGCCTTAGTTCTCCTGTGGTGTCCATTCCGCCGTGTTGGCTTATCCGAAAAGTTGCTCTCTCGATACACGGGTCCTTACCGAATCGTCCGCCAGGTCACGGACGTCACCTACGAGATTGTTCCCGTCTCTCCGACTTTACCGCCGGCGATCGCTCCCAGTGACATAGTTCACGTTAGCAGACTGAAAGCCTACCGCCTTCCTCCTAACGACAATGTGTGAAGTGCGCCGAGACGGCGCTTGCACCGCCGGGGGTAATGCTACGCGAGAGACATTCATCCTGGGGCAGACGACGAAGAAGACGGTTCTCTCTGGTGCTGGTGGCTGTCCACCATCTTGGCTACTGCGTCTCTCTTATACTGTAAATACAGTGTAAATAGTCCCGCCTTGTGCCGTTTTACGTAACAATATTTTCTCATGGTTCTGGCTAAACAAGACGCAATACGTAGCACAACAATTTTTGCGTCTGCCGAAAGCCAGCGGAGGATGGAGCTTGCCGTGTATAGTTACATTTGGTAGGCTGCTGTGCACTAAGAGTGCATGTGACCTACTTGATGATGATGAGTACCCACATAGGCCACTTCTCCTTTATTGGCTGGGTCATTACCGTCGGACGCTTATGCCGCAAAGTTCAGGCAACTTGCTTCCGACAGCGGTAACGCCAGCACCGCAGTATGCGGCGGCTGCGCGCTTACAAAGCCTGCTTGTGCAAGTAAGGAAGACAAAGTGGCGTACGACACCATTTTCAAGGCTTTGTGAAATGTGTGAGACGGCTGTGCCTCCAGGGACAGATACTACAAAAATATGGACAGCCGTTTCTTCACCTGATTTGCCGTCTGAAGTGAAGGATTTTCATTGGCAATATCAGTAGGTCATTCTACCTACAAGAGACACGCTTGAACGCTAGGATATGGTATCGAATGATAAACGCCTACATTGCGCTCAAACAGAGACCAACAGGCATGTAGTAAAGGAGTGCGTTGTAGCGTGCACCTTCTGAAAGCTGGTTGGATTAATATTTGTGTAGTGAAGAAGAGGAAGTGCTCTTGCGTCTGTCGCTGTGCGCACCATCAGCGTTCGTGGACTGCCTCGATTGCGTGAGACGTCTAATAAATCGTCATATCACATTTGGTGGGAGGTGCTGCAATCCCCGACCTCACCCTGGAACTTCGCAGCCGAACGTTGCCGACTGCTTCAGCCGCTACCATGCTCGAGCCTACCGACAATCCGCCAGCAGCTTCCGCCGCGCCCATCATTTGCGGTGCCGTCCAGCGGCAGCGGGACCCCCCCGTCTTCAGCGGAGCCGGTGAGACTGACGTGGAAGATTGGCTCTCTACCTATGAACCACTTGTTGGGTCATCCCAACAAGTGGGATGACCCGACGAAGTTACGTTCCGTCATCTTCTATCTTGCTGACGTTGCGAACCTCTGGTTCCGCAATCATGAGCGGGACCTCCAAACCTGGTCCGCTTTCAAGGCAGCATTCACGGAAGTCTTCGGCCTGGGCCAGCCTTACGAAAGCTCCGTGCTGAACAGCGTCTACGCCAGCGCGCTCAACAGCCCGGCGAGACGTACACCAGCTACATAGAGGATGTCGTCGATATTTGCGCCCGCGTCGATTCTACCATGAGTGAAGAGGACAAGGTGAAGCACATCCTCAAGGGCATCGAGGACGATGCATTTCAAATGCTTCTCGCGCGAAACCCTTCATCTGCCGCAGCTGTCGTCACTCTTTGCCAGAGCTTCGATGAGCTGCGTCGCCAGAGGGTCCTTGCGCGCAGCGCTGTTGCACCCGGCCACTCTCTCTCGGGCCTCACGCTTCCCTCCAACTCCTCGCCTGAATCCTCACTCTCCGTTCAGATTAAGGATTTTATTCGTGAGGAGGTGGCGCGCCAACTGTCTATGCTGCCTCTCAGCGATCGACCCCTACAGCCTGACACATCTCTGGCTGCTCCCATTAGGAGAGCCATTCGCGAGGAACTTGCCGACTCGCTACCTTTGGCTCAACCATGTCCTCCCGTGGCGGCACCTCTGACCTATGCCGCAGTCGCAGCGCGACCTGCGCCGCCGACATTCGCATTTCCTGCGACAGTGCGACCTCAAGCAGTGCCAACTCCCGTGTCGCCTCCTATTCCGCCTCGAAGCCCAATTCAGAACCCTTGGCGCACACGCGACAACCGACCCATATGTTTCGCTTGCGGTTTCGCCGGCCATGTCGCGCGCTTCTGCCATCGTCGCATGCCACCTTCTAACCCTGCTGTCTCAACGCCTGGGTATGGATATTCCCACGATGCTACCGGCCATTCCATGCATCCCGACCCAGAGTATCCGCCGTCTTCTCGACGCCCTTTCGGCAACCATCGTTCTCCGTCACCACGTCGTCGCTCGCTTTCCCCCTTACGTCGTCGCCAGTCACCTAGCGAGGGAAACTAGTTGCTGCAGTTCTGCAGGCACGAACTGCCAGCTTCGCGACTTCTACAAGGCCTGCACAGTCGCCACACAATTTACTGGACGTTTTGGTTGAAGGAACCGCCACAATTGCGCTTATTGATACTGGGGCTGCGGTTTCTGTTATGGACGAAAAGCTTTGTCGTAAGCTCCGCAAGGTCACCACGCCGTTGTCTGGTTTGCTACTGCGTACCGCGAGTGCGCAGCATATAGCACCGCTCGCTCAATGTACCGCAAGAGTGCTCATTGCCGACGTAGTTTATGTTGTTGAATTTTTCGTGCTTCCTTCATGTTCACATGACATCATTCTTGGCTGGGACTTCTTGTCTCACCATCGTGCCATCATCGACTGTGCTCGGGCCGAAGTGGCGCTTTTCCCGCTTTCCGAAGCCTCGCCGCCTGACCCTTCTGAAAGTAAAGCCGCCAAGCTCACAGTTGTCTCCGATACGAACATACCACCCGAAATGTCGGTTCTTGTGCCCGTATCTTGCTCCGCCGCGCCAGACGCTACGGTGCTTTTTACACCATCGCCTATTTTTCTACGTCGCAAGGCTCTCCCTCTACCATTTGCCGTCCTCAACACTGTATCTGGATTATCCACTATGCTTGTGTGTAACCCGCTTCAATCCCCTGTGACCTTACTGCGTGGAGAATCCCTTGGTCGTGTTCAGCCCCTTGACCCGCTTCACATTCTCGATACTTCCGACGACATGGCCTGTTATGAGCTCGACGCCCTCACTTCTCCATTGCTGTGCGCATCATCATCATCATTGTCGTCGTCGTCAGACGTTCTCGAATCTGCCTTGGACGCCGATCTCCCACCTGCGTACCGCCAGCAAGTCCTCGCACTTCTTCAGAATTTTCGCTCGTCGTTTGATTGCGACCAACCATCCCTGGGACGTACGGCGACCGTCACTCACAGCATCCACACTGGTTCCCATCCACCATTACGCCAGCGGCCATACCGCGTGTCGGCAGCCGAGCGACAAATCATTACCGAGCAAGTCGACGATATGCTGCATCGTGGCGTCATTCGGCCTTCCCAGAGTCCTTGGGCGTCTCCTGTAGTATTAGTACGCAAGAAGGACGGCTCAATACGCTTCTGTGTGGATTACCGTCGGCTCAATAAGATAACTCGTAAAGATGTGTATCCGCTGCCTCGGATAGATGACGCCCTCGACTCCCTACAAGGCGCGGAGTACTTCTCATCTTTGGATCTTCGCTCCGGCTATTGGCAAGTGCCGATGGCTGAAGACGACTGTGAGAAGACCGCTTTCGTCATGCCCGACGGCTTGTATGAATTTACCGTAATGCCATTCGGGCTCTGCAACGCGCCCGCTACTTTCGAGCGTATGATGGACACTATCCTTCGTAACTACAAGTGGAAAACATGTCTATGCTATCTTGATGATATTGTCGTGTTTTCGCCCGATTTCCCGACGCACCTCGTTCGCTTGCGTGAGATCCTGACGTGTATCACCTCTGCCGGCCTCCAATTCAACATCAAAAAGTGCCGTTTTGCTGCCCGCAAGTTAACAATATTGGGACACGTTGTTTCGAAGGATGGTGTACTTCCTGACCCAGCCAAGCTTCGCGCGGTCGCAGAGTTTCCGATGCCCACCACTCTTAAGGCACTCCGCAGCTTTATAGGGCTCTGCTCTTACTTTCGGCGTTTTGTGCGCAATTTTGCCACTATTATCGCACCACTGACCAATTTGCTTACGGCTAGCAGCGGCATCTCCGCGTGGTCAACTTCGAGTGACGACGCCTTCAAGCAACTACGTCGTCTACTTACTTCGCCGCCGATTCTTCGACACTACGATCCGACAGCGCCCACAGAGCTACACACGGACGCCAGTGGCATCGGACTTGGTGCAGTCCTAGCGCAACGGAAAGACGGCTACGACGAGTACGTCGTCGCATATGCGAGTGGCACTTTAAAGAAGGCAGAAGCCAACTACTCTGTCACAGAGAAAGAGTGCTTGGCCATTATTTGGGCTCTCGTCAAATTTCGTCCGTACCTATATGGTCGCCCTTTTGACATTGTTACCGACCACCACGCCCTTTGCTGGCTGTCCTCGTTGAAAGATCCGTCAGGTCGCCTCGGCCGCTGGGCACTTCGCTTACAAGAATATAACATCCGCGTTGTCTACCGATCGGGCCGAAAGCACTCCGACGCCGATGCGCTTTCCCGATCACCGCTACCTTCCGATGTGGCTTCAGTGTCAACGCCCTTCGCATCCATGTCGACGATCAACGTCGCTGATATGCCGGCCGAGCAGCGTAAGGATCCCCTGCTTTCAACTATGCTGAATTTCCTCCACGATCCCTCCGTCACACCCTCTTCTCGAACACTTCGTCGCCAAGCCGCTCACTTTGCTGTCCACGACAACGTCCTTTACCGCAGAAATTATTTGCCTGATGGTCGCAAATGGCTGCTTGTGATACCACGACACATGCGTACTGACATATGCGCTTATTTCCATGACGCTCCTCATAATGGTCACGCCGGCGTTCTGAAAACGTACACTCGGCTGAGGCAGCGTTTCTACTGGCACGGCATGTATCACTTCGTGCGCCAGTACGTACGCGCTTGCACGGCGTGCCAAAGGCGTAAAATTCAACAGCGCCCTCCTGGCGAGTTACAGCCGCTCCCCTGCCCGGCCCGGCCATTTGATCGCGTCGGCATAGACCTATACGGGCCACTTCCCTACAGTTCCTCGGGTAACCGATGGATAATTGTAGGCGTCGACCACTTGACGCGCTACGCCGAGACTGCCGCACTTCCGGCGGCTTCTGCGCGTGACGTTGCCTTCTTCATCTTGCGGAACTTCGTTCTTCGACATGGAGCACCACGCGAACTGCTCAGCGACCGGGGGCGTGTGTTCCTGTCCGAAGTAATACAAGCCCTTCTCGCTGCATGCAGCATCGTTCACCGCAAGTCTACCGCCTACCACCCGCAAACGAACGGCTTGACAGAGAGGTTCAACCGCACACTCGGTGACATGTTGACTATGTACGTTGCCTCGGACCACAGTAACTGGGACACTGTTTTGCCGTTCGTCACGTATGCCTATAATACCGCCACACAAGCTACCACTGGCTTTTCGCCATTCTTTCTGTTATATGGCCGCGAGCCCTCGTGTACAATGGACACCCTGCTCCCATACCGACCCGACGCTTCTGAATGCACGCCAGTGTCTGAAGCCGCCAAATACGCAGAGGACTGTAGGCAGCTCGCGCGTACCCTTACGACCGCCGCCCAAGGTCGCCAAAAGCTGCGGCATGACAGTAACGTGCCTACACCACATTTTCCGCCTGGTTCCCTTGTTTGGTTGTGGATCCCACCTCACAGCCCTGGCCTTTCAACCAAACTTCTTGCACGCTATGATGGTCCCTACCGCGTCATCGACCGTACCTCGGCTGTCAACTACGTTGTCGAGCCTGTGACGCCATCACACGACCTTAGACATCGCGGACGTGACACGGTTCATGTCAGCCGACTTAAGCCATACTATGACCCCCTGATCCTACCTACGCCGTAGGTCGCCAGGATGGCTCATCTTCTCTCCCGGGGGCCATTGTAGTGAAGAAGAGGAAGAAGTGCTCTTGCGTCTGTCGCTGTGCGCACCATCAGCGTTCGTGGACTGCCTCGATTGCGTGAGACGTCTAATAAATCGTCATATCACATTTGGAATATTCATCGTGCGGGCACCACGGCGGCGAGATCGGTTTGCGAGACTCGTCTACTACAGCGTTAGCTACGTTTTGTGGTGCTTCCGCATCATTGCAGAATGATCCCGGCAACCAAATAGAGCAATGTACTGTTACGTATTCGGCGGCTCGACGCCGAGGGCGGCAGGACGACCGGCCCAAGGAACAGACGACCCACGCAGTGCCAGGAAGACAATCACCTTTATTCTTTCAGCGCCGCGCTTTTTGTGCGCTACGTAGCCAATCAGGGTGTGGCAAAAATAAAAAGAAAAGATATCGCGGCAAGCGGGGCAATCTTATCTGCTGGCCCCAACGTAGAGTGCGACCAGCACCGCGAATGTTACGTTACCCAAGAGTGCGCATACTACGGGTGATAATATGGGGTCATCTTAAATAACAGCTCTTCAAGCTCGGTGAAGCCGAGTTTCTTCGCCGCTGGTCTACGCGTTACCTAACCGTGTCTCGAGGCAAAGTTTTGCTACAGCTAGAATAATGCCCAAATTTTGTTTGCCTGAGTATAAACTGTATTTGTGTGTGCTTCGGTTGTCATTCTTAAATCCGCGGCTGACATTTATGATCTTGCATGCGCACTGTCATAGTGTTTTGGATGTGTGGCAATGTCAATGTCAAGCAGAGGCAATTTACTATTTTGATTGCTCATCTGTTTTGTTTATATCAAGTACGGTATATTGCATGTGTGGTACGTTATATTGTTGCCCACGTTAATACAACAGTTGTACGCGTACCTACGGGTAAATAAATTTGCTTGTCAACATGCATAAAAGTTAACACAACAGCAGACCTAATCTCGGGCAATTGCCTTCGGCAATATATTTTTCAGGGCGCGATTAATTGACTTTGTCAAACGTAGCTGCATGAATGGAGCCGTACCTAAAAATACCTATGAGTCACAGGATTACGGATACGTTAAATTATTATTATGATATCGGCTTGCTTTAAGGTATAACGGTAGCTGTGAGCTGTAAGACCTTTCTTGCGTATCAAGCAGTGTTCTTTTGGTACCACTTGTCATGTAACCAGCGATCACAGCTGGTCGTGGCACTTTAGCGGAGGCCAGCTGTGATCGCTGGTTACATGAGCAGGTCTTCCCGCTCACAGCTACCGTTATGCCTTAAGCCAAGCCTACATGGAAATAATAATTTGTAGCGGAGGCCAGCTCAATCAACAGCGGACAGACAAAGCAAGGTGCAGGCCATGACAACATTCCGAGAAAAAACTAGAAGTGTGATCGTCGACACATTGTATTTAGCCTGAGACTTCCCTTGTCCACCCGTGGCATAGCCAGAAATTTTGTTCGGGGGGGGGGGGGGGGTCAGTTTAAAGCACGTCCTCTTCTTAGAATTTGTCGAGGGTTCAAATACAAGAATAATAACTGCATTGTCATTGCCAATGTCATTGTATATTAGATGCTGCCAACGAATTACTGAACGCTACGCGCTGTCAGGTCCAATATATGTATTTTTCCATCAAAGAATATATTCGTATCTCATAAAAGTTGTGTTAGAAATGACTGATATCAATGCTTGCGCGCTTTCTTTTGTCTCTTTAATAGGTAAAGAAAATATCACACGAACTTTAGAACTATATCAGTTCGAAACCAGCAAAGCCGTGCATGCAGCTGACATGAAAAACGTAAAGCCCATGAAAAGAACAAGTTGAGGACAAATATTTTGATGAATCTTTGTCATTCAAAAACCTTGTTTACATTTCGCACATAAGCAACGGCAAGGGAAAAATCTCAATGACGCTGTCCTTCGTTGCAATAGATTGCGCAGACGGAATCGTGTACCGGTCGTGTATTGTAATTACACAGGGATTATAGTCGCAACAGTGAGTATATATAAAAAGCCGAAGTTCCGCAAAATATACATTAGAAATGTGAAGATAGAATGAAATATACAAATACGAAGGTGCAACTTGATGAAGTTCAAAAAAGTGTCGCTGAAAAGAAAGTTCACTGCTTGTATACACAAAACCTGGCAACAAGATATTTAAATATACATGTCTCCAATAAATCTACGTAATTAAGCAAACGTCACTGTATATAATGCGTCAAACAAGACGAATAAACCTGTTGTGACGTCACAGATAGTCAACTTTACGCACAGAAAGTCAGATGATCCAAACAAGAACAAAACTATGATCGCAGTAATCGTTATATGTACTTGGGCCATGCGGTGGTCGCGACAGCGCCATGTGGGTAGAATTGTAGTGGACAGTGCGCTTGGCGTCCGCAGAACGAGAAGAAGAAGAAGAAGCTCGACATCATGGCCGCAACACAGGCGTGATAGGCTACAACAACAACAACAACAACATCAGCGTAGTTGCCCCCGACGAATAAATGGTTACTTGTTCCAAGTCTTCTGTTCCCACAAGTTGGTGACCTCGGACGTGATCCCGCATCGCAACTATTCGTCCGCCGCTTCTCTTCGACGCCATGGAATCGAACTCCCAAGACAATGCCACACCTTCCATCGCTACAATCAAGCTTCCCGAGTTCTGGCCCGCAGATAGTGAGCTCTGGTTTGTCCACATCGAAGCGCAGTTCCGCCGTCACCGCATCGCATCGCAGACGGCCAAGTACGACTATGTTGTGAGTGCGCTCAGCCAGACCACCATGAGCGCGCCGGGTCATTTTCCACCACCAGACGTTCGTTTTGGCCATGTTCACATCGACATTGTGGGTCCGCTACCACCGTCCGCGAACCAACGTTACATACTCACATGTATCGACAGATTTACCCGCTGGCCGGAAGCAACGCCGCTAAGCAACATCGCTGCAGAATCTGTTGCACAGGCTCTTGTGCACACCTGGATCGCTCGTTATGGCGTCCCACACACCATAACGACAGACCGAGGGAGGCAATTCGAATCGTCCCTCTTTCGGGCTCTCTCCCGCCTCCTAGGCGTAACACACATACGAACTACGGCTTACCACCCCAGTTCCAACGGCATGGTGGAACGCTTCCACCGCCAACTGAAGGCATCACTGCGTGCGCAGGACTCAACAATTCCATGGACAGAGCGCCTGCCTCTGGTTCTACTAGGTCTTCGCACCGCGGTGAAAGAAGACACACAGTGTTCATCCGCAGAGCTGGTTTTCGGCACGACACTTCGCGTACCCGGCGAGTTCTTTGCCTCGGAACCGACATCAGCTGAGCTACACTCTTACGCCGACCGCCTGCGAACCACTATGGCTACTGTCGTACCACCACCGCTTCGTCAGGATTTCAAGACCGTGTATATAAGCCCTGCATTACTTCATACTAGCCATGTCTTCATCCGCCACGATGCCACTCGCACTCCATTACAAGCACCTTACGACGGTCCCTTTAAAGTCCTGAAGCGCGATCCTAAGTACTTCGCTCTCCTTGTTAACGGACGCGAAGAGACGATATCTATAGACCGTTTGAAGCCAGCTCACATGGAGGCTGGCAACACCGTCTGAAGCAGATAAACCGCTCGACGGCAATGCCTTCATCGCTAGGGGGGGAGCCACGTAGTGGACAGTGCGCTTGGCGTCCGCAGAACGAGAAGAAGAAGAAGAAGCTCGACATCATGGCCGCAACATCAGCGTAGTTGCTCCCGACGAATAAATGGTTACTTGTTCCGAGTCTTCTGTTCCCACAGAATAATAGAGTAATAATGCAGAAATCAGTACTAAAATGCGTAATTTAACTGCCTGCACAGCGGCAACAATTATTCTGCACCCAAAATTAAATTAGGGTATTGCTTCGTTTCAAAAAGGAAATAAACGCAGGTAGCTAAAAAGGAAAGAAACGGACAAACGAAAGCCGCAGATGATGCGGCAAGATGAACTACCCAATATCCGAGTGTGTTTTTGGCAAACGCCGCGTGGGCCGGGCTTTCAGTGATCAAGGCCGGTCAAAATTGGTTATTGATGTCCTCGTAATTTCCGTATTCACATCATAATTTTGATCATGATGCTAACTGCTAGAATAAACTGCTATAATTTCTGCGGTTTTAAAAGCTAATGAACAGCCATACATTTTCATAATTACGTGTTTATGGACCTGAAGGAACAGAGTTCTGACTTGCATTGGGAGTTTTGCTGCCTCGCTATCTAAAGGAGAAACTTCTCTCGGCGGGGAAGTTTAGCGAAGCGGTCAATGGCTTCGGAAACGTTGATGCCGACGTCTCTGTGGTCGTATAGAAGCGCCAGCCTAACCATGCGTTCCCTAGACATTGTAGAGCGCAAGTGGCTTTTTTAGTAATCTCATGCAAAAAAAACATTCTCTCTGCGCTGGCAGTGGTCACTGGAAGGGTGACTAGAATCTGTAACAGTTTGTACACACGCTTCATCTACTTCTCAGAATTCATCGCTCCACTGCACACTCACAAACACTGACATGGCGCTCTTTGGCCATAACTGGCCCTTGCGCCATAAAACACCACATATCATCGTCAGTTTGTACACATTTACACAGAACTTGCAGTCCCAATAAGAGTGGACATCTATTCCGGAGCCAAAATCTAATACACTCCCTCGATGTCGTTGGCATCCTTGTTTAGGTACCTTGCACAAACAGTAGGCTGTTCGATTCCAGCGATGTCCGTCGTTTCTTCAGGAAGTATGGAGAAGCATCCTGCTTTTGCAACTAGGCATTCTTAGATAATTTCTCCACAAATTTCTGGGCTTTCTGGGCATCTGGGCTTAAATAGGAGGCATTACTGGGGCAGCTTTACAAATGGTTCTTCAAATATTTGTCTCCACAATCAGCTCGCATGCGAAGAAGCACTCTGAAAATACCTGTATTTTCAGCGGGGACTATGCTTAAACCCATAGGGCCACTGTCCCCGTGGCCACGGAGAGCCAGACCTTCTCGCCCGCAAAAAGAATTTCCTCAATAATAGGCCATTTACTTTCTTCTCTTTTCTCATATTTTACTTTGCCTGCCCTGGTCCAGCTGATCGATCACATTGGGTGCGCTTCCTGAAAATGTTTGAAGAAAATTATCAGCTGACAGTCACGGTGATATTTAGTATTTTCGTGTGTGTGGAAGATTGTGAGCGCGTGCTTCCATTTCTGGACCGGCTTGGACACAAGAGCTCCAGTGCGTGACTGTTGGCCCAAGTTTATAAGAACATTAAATACATAAAGTTCCCGAATTGAAAATCTAAAGCACGCCTTTGGAAGTGTCAGTGCATGTTTCGCGTCAAAAGTTTACGAGAACATTATACCCATAAAGTTTGGAATTGAAATCCACGCACTCCGTAGATTCCGCTGCCGCTGCGAGATGCTGCAACGCGCCCGCTCGCTATCGGAAAACCCTTGAAAGTTTGTGCTTGGATTGGGCTCCCTGCGTTATGTGACTGGAGGTGCAAGGGTGCTGCCACGAAATCTACCCCTAGTTCACAATGTTCGTGCCGAAATGTCTTTTCGAGCGGGAAAAAGACTTTGCATACAAAATCCAGAATTATTCCCGGCGCCGGTGGTAGTTTTGGGCGGCGGTGTATGCCAGCACAAAAGAATTTAGGGGGGTGGGGGGTAGAGCAACACCATAGCCACAACGCCACCACGGCGGTTATTACAGTGTTGTCTTAGCTGCTTTACAAGGCAGTCTTTTCAAAGTTCCACTAATTTCTATTTCCTTATTTCAACACGCGAGAGAAAATTATTGTAAATGAAACGAAACCAACTGTGCGCTAGCCTAAGCTAGCCGCGTCATTCTGCTCATAATCACGATGTCGCAGTTTGATAGCGACTGCAGTGGCTGCATACCGATGGTGGGATTGTTTCGAAACTCTCATGTACCTAAAACATCCCCGCGCAGTAAAGAACACTTAGTTTTCAAAGCAACTGCGGAGGCCGCTGACCGCTTCGCACAGTGCGACGCGCTTGTTACGAAGATGTACCTGCACGTCAATTCGTATAAATCAAATCGACGAAAGTCGTCGCGAAGTGCTTGCAGATCAGGTGCCGAGAGACGAGATGCCTCATTGGTTGCGTGCGTCGTCGCGATCAAAGAAATGTGTGGAGAGGCGACGACCGGCAAGTCGGCAAATTGCGCGAGATTCGCCAGAGACAAACCAGCTGCAACGGCAGCACCATGCGGAAAATGTAATGCTGGCGCTGCAAAAACAGTTCTTGGAGTAAGTCTTGAATGAAAGAGGCAGCCATATCACCGAGGAGCTGCTGAAGACGACGCAAAAGCTGTGAAAGCTTGCGGTTGCCTAGTTCATGAGCTGAAAGTATCTGCTGGAATCGTTGCCTTTCCGACGACGAAGTACGCTTGAGGAGCTTTGCTGACAAAACGTCATAGGGGTTTGTCTCGAGCAGAGTAAGAATGAGGTTTCGGATTTCCGCGGTATTCTCTGGAGGAAGCGCCGACACAACGTGGTGAAATGTTAAAGTGCGGATGTTGTCTGGCCCGCCACGAACTGGCTGTTCACTTGCGCTA
Organism: Dermacentor silvarum; assembly: GCF_013339745.2. NCBI lineage: Eukaryota > Metazoa > Arthropoda > Arachnida > Ixodida > Ixodidae > Dermacentor > Dermacentor silvarum. The sequence goes on from NC_051163.1 coordinate 112,032,905, forward strand.
GCCAGAGGGAGGGATCAGTTGGCCAGAATTTCGGAAGGTGGAACAAGAAAGCCGAGACTGCCTGGCACGCTGCGGGGTCGGTGGAGGCTTGTCTGGAGTCGCCGGTGGATTCCATTCTCACCGTAGTCAAAACCTAGTCGCAAAGTTTCCAAAGTCCGTGGGCACCAACACTGTACATATAGCGTGCATGTATTGCAAGTGAAGCAGTTGCCGAAGCACAAGCAAGCACTAATCTACAACAGGAATCTATTTATATGGAAAGGTTGCGAGGCGAGAAAGGGTGGTGTCTTCCGACGTTGCTCGACGAGTGTCCAGTTATGCTCTCTGGTGAAACATCCGAGCCGCCACAAGAAGCACCAGCTGCAGTCACGGACGCCACGCGCGTTCGGTGCGAACACGGGGAAACACGGACGGCCACGGCAGCAGCTCTACACGTTGCCTCGTTGGTGCTGCTACACACTTCTCCGCAATGTTCGGAAATCATTATTTAGAAACTGGTGTGATTCATGGAATTCGTTGCAAATGGATCGGCCTTGCGAACTCCACAGCTATAATTTGTAAATTCCACTGTTGGCGATAAGGTAATCAGTTAAAATCTTAATGAAGGAATGAACAAAAATTCACCCATTATGTTTTTAAAATTTTTGTCTAGGTAATGTACTCCTCTTCGAGTAGACCGGCTCAAGAACTAGAGTTGTGCTATCTGCCACAAGCAACCTTAAAAAATTTTCAAAAGTGCTCGCTGGAACACCCGTTGAACAGCCCACAACAGGGCCATGCTTTCAGCTTTGCTAATTACTAGAGGAAGCAATCTTAATAAATACACTTGTATGTGCGAAGAAGGGTCGTCTCTTTCGCCCTGCTGTTAAATGCGCTGTGGTGTATAATGTGCAGCGATGTAGAAATCCGGCAAATACATTTAAACAAAAGTTATGGTTGATACCTCTTTAATAGCAATCGGTAGACACGAAAGTGAAATGTGTCTTCACAGAAGCGGTTGTGTGTTTGCTTCGTGAACTCACGGTGCGCTCAAGCGAAATGCGCACGATTCTCGGGCCGGCGACCATGTTGTAGGTTTTCTAGGCGCGCGGCGCCCTGTTGGAGAGCCCCGTCCTGCTGGCAAGTGGCTACGGCAACCAGTGGAGATGCGACTCGCTCAGCTGCAGGAATGCCAGGGGCAGAGTTCGCACCGTGCGCCGCAAACGCGCGAAAGCATTCTACTTCACGCAGGCATGCCTCTAGCCGGAGCAAAGCGAGATTCGCCCGGCGACGTCGTTGCCTTTCTGCGCCGCTTAGCGCTGCAGTTCTTTTAGGTGATGCCATCGCAAGGGTAGCAGTAGCCGGTGCAGTGCTGATGCACGTTGAAGCTTCAATCCGTAGGCGACAAGGCGCCACTGGCTAATCCGACGCGAAAGCCAAACCATGTGCGGTAACTACCTACGTGAGGCCACAGGCTCTGGCGCTGCAATCATTCAGCCACTATGGGAACAAGGGAAAGTACATGAATTTGTCTGATATTTTACCTTGTGGGTTTAGACGTTCTTGCGGCTTTGTTTAGTGTGCTGTATATGCCTTCATTGTCGTAATTTCCCCAGCAATCAATGCTTTTTGAAGTGCAGAAGGCGCTGTGAACGCGTACAATCGCTACTCATTGCAACAGTTCTGCTTGTCGAGGTGGCCAAATCGAAACGCGCCAAGCGTCTCAATGCCCTGGCTTACTCGCGATAACTTCATAAGAGCGTTTTATGTTGCTTGTCGGTGCATGTGTCTGTGGCGTAATGATTTCAATATCAGACTTCTCAGCTAGAGGTACTGTGTTCGAGTCTTACCATCGGACAATTTTAATAAGGTTTTAAAGCGAAACATTTTATGTCTAGGCGAAGTCGCCTTAGTACAGAAAACTATCATCATCAGCATTGCCTCGAGCGTCGTCTTCTTCCGCAGCTGGCTGCGTTGCCGGTCATTACTCCTGCGTACAATTTCACTTCTCTTCTGTCGTCGTAATGTTGAGCCCACGTTTACGGGGGTATGAGCCATTGTTTAAGGGGCTAAGAACCATTCATTGTCTTACCGTAAGGGACACATTTAATTTTCAAGCAATTTAATAATCGAAGAATCACAATCGACAATGCCGGGCGAATGATGCTAACCACGCCGCCTAGCAAACTCGAGACACTGAACGTAAGCGACAACGGCGGGCTGCTGGAATACCGTCGGTGACGTCGTTCTCTCCCCCGTAGACGAACGTGTGTGCAGCCTCATAATTGTGAAATACTTTAATGAACCCTCGGGATTAACCCAGTGATAAACACCGGGGCCAACGTTTCATCTTCGCTGGTTAATTATCTTCACGAAGAGGAAGGGCCGATGAATTTTTTTCATTGTATGATTATTCATTTTATAATATTTGTATGAAACGAGGCAACACTTGGTTCTTTATTCTACGGCTACACCGCGTAGGAACCTCCGTTGCGCTCTGACTACCGAAGCGCTCCCTGGCGGCGCTCGTTAGTGTCACGCTGCAGTACTTCACTTCAGCGCTCCTAGATGGCGGTGCTGGAGCCGACGCCACATCCGTTACATCCTTTGGAGGAAGTCAATCGTGATACCCGCCATAAAACACTTTCGTGGTAAAATATCAAAAAGAAAAAGTAGTCATTAGTGGACACGGAATCACCGGCGCCAAGTAGCAACAGCACACCTAAAATTTATAGTAAAATTAACGTCGTTGCACGTAGTGCATTGTAATGCTCTAGAGTAGGGTACCCAAGCATTCTCGTTTTTTGGAAATTAACCCCACCTGCCTTCCTAAAGTGCCCCGGAAACCTCCCCTTGGTTTCGGTAGAGACGAATTGTCCATACATACCAGTGGCGTAGCCAGAAATTTTGTTCGGGGGGGGGGGGGGGGGGGTTCAGGTTGCAGCGCGGCCTCCTCCTTCTAGAATTTATCGAGGGATCAAATGCGTGAATAATAACTGCATTGCCAATGCAATTGAATATTAGATGCTGCAAACGAATTATTGAACGCTTCGCACTGTCAAGTAAAATATGTATTTTTTCATAAAAGAATATATTCGTATGTCCCCAAAATTGTGGCAAAAATAACTTATATCAATGCTGCCGCGTTTTTTTTGTCTATTTATTAAGTAAAGGAAATATCACACGAACTTTAGAACTATATTAGAACGAAACCAGCAAAGCAGTGTATGCAGCTGATATGAAAAACGTAAAGGCCATGAAATGAATAAGTTGCGGACAAATATTTTGATCAATCTTGTCATTCAAGAACCCTGTATGCATTTTTGCACATATGCAACGGCCAGGAAAAAACCTCAATGACGCTGTCCCTCACCCGCCGTGGTTGCTCAGTGGCTATGGTGTTGGGCTGCTGAGCACGAGGTCGCGGGATCGAATCCCGGCCACGGCGGCCGCATTTCGATGGGGGCGAAATGCGAAAACACCCGTGTACTTAGATTTAGGTGCACGTTAAAGAACCCCAGGTGGTCCAAATTTCCGGAGTCCCCCACTACGGCGTGCCTCATAATCAGAACTGGTTTTGGCACGTAAAACCCCATAATTAAAAAATGACGCTGTCCCTCGTTGCAATAGATTGCGCAGGAGCAGCTGTTACCGGTCGTGTATTTTAATTCCACCAAAATTATGCTCGCAACAGCGAGTACAAATGGTTAGAGTAGGAGTTTTGCAAAATATACATTAGAAATTCGAAGATAGAATGGAATATACAAATGCGAAGATACAACTTGCTAAAGTGCAAAAAAAGAGTCGCTGGAAACAAAGTTCACTGCTTGTATACACAAGACCTCGCAACAAGATATATAAATATACGCCCAAGTATCCAATAAATGTACGTATATAAGTAAACGTCACTGTATATAATGCGTCAAACAAGAGAAATAAACATGTTGCGCAGTCACAGATAGTAAACATTGCGCACAGAAAGACAGATTATCTATAGGTAAGACCAAAACTGTGATCGCAGAAATCGTGATATGTAATCGGGCCATGCAGCGGTTGCGACAGCGCCATGTGGGTAGAATAATAGAGGAATAATGCAGAAATCAGTACGAAAATGTGTAATTTACCTGCCTGCACAGCGGCAACAATTATTCTGGACCCAAAATTAAAGGAGGGTATTACTTCGTTTCAAAAAGGAAAGAAAAGGAGAAACGAAAGCCACAGATGATGCGGCAAGTAACTACCCAATATCCGAGTGTGTTCTTGGCAAACGCCGCGTGGGCCGGGCTTTCAATGAGCAAGGTCGGTCAAAATTGGTTATTGATGTCCTCGTAATTTTCGTATTCGCATGATAATTTTGATCATGATGCTAACTGCTAGAATAAATGGCTAAAATTTCTGAGGTTTTAAAAGCTAATGAGCAGTCTTACGTTTTCATAATACGAACTTATGGACCTGAAGGAACAGAGCTTTTTACTTGCATTGATTTTTGCTGCTTCGTTATCTAAAGGACAAACTTCTCTCGGCGGGGAAGTTTCAGG
>NC_051163.1:112037521-112130273 GCF_013339745.2 Dermacentor silvarum
TATCTATCTATACAGCGGCCTATTTGTGTATATATATTATTGCAATAGCTCGAAAAGATGTTGAAGAGACGAGCCGCCACGCAAGAGACGATTGAAGTGTGTCTGTGCTCTTGGTGCGCGTGCTCAGGCGTTCGGAAGCGTTCGCTGTGGCTCCTGTCTCTTGGCCAGGTTTTGGGTGATATTAGGCTTTACTAATCCTTATTATTGAGGTATCACTTACTCTAACATTAGCTTCATCCTAGGCTAATGTCCAAGAACTCCCCCGGCGGGGGTTTCTCCCCTTGGACGGCCTCTACTTCCAACGGATGAATTACCTCTAGATTTGTTCATCCGCAGGGGTGTGAGCAGCATCCCGGTGGCTCTGGTTCCTTCAAATGGAGGCTCTATACGTCTGACCAACCCCCAGGCGATCCAGAAAGCTCTGCAGGCTGCTACATCTTCATACCAGACCATCACGGAAGTGAGGCAGTTCGACCGCGGAGGTATCGTGTGTCGATCGCCAGACCAGACCTGTGTCGCGGATTTGCTTAGGTGTTCATCTTTCGCGTCCTTACCGGTGAGTGCCTACATCCCTGCTCACCTCGCCCTGCACTAAGGGAATAGTCAGAGGTGTCGATGCTGATCTTTCTCCGCTGAAACACTAGAGAGGTTGTCTGGGACTGGAGTAATTGCTGTTTACCGATGCAATCGAATGGTAGACAATAAGCGGGTCCCAACAGATTCGGTGATTGCAACTTTTGCTGGAACTTCCTGCCCATCAGAACTAAAGGTGTGGCCCCTTGTGTTCAGAGTTGAACCCCTGGCATCGCGTCCGCTCCAATGCCGTAATTGCTGGCGGTACGGCCATAGTATGGCAGGGTGTAAGTCTAAACAACGTTGTTGCGCATGTGGGGACGAACACGCTCAAAGTGATTGTAGTGCCCAAGAAGAGCGATGCTGTCTCTGTGATGGAAATCATCCAGCCGATTATTCTAACTGTTCTGTTAGGGCTCAAAATTACAAGTGATTGAAATAATAGACCGACGACGCTGCTCTAGGATGGAGGCAATAAACATTGTGAAAGAAACGGCATCTGCCTATGCGGGGATTATAGGCAGACAAAATCTTACCGCGGACCTATCACTTACTGCAACTAAGAGGCCGCTGTGGAAAAGGCAGTTACCAAAGCTATGGAACGGTTGGCAATGAGCCTGGGTGAATGTATCTCACAGGCCATCTCTAGTCATTTGTCTCATTTGATGCAAACTACCTTCCCAACTCCTGTGACAACGCAACAGTTGATCCTGAGCACCAAGCTAGTCATCAAAGCTCAGATACCATTCCTTCCAATGATGATATTGAACCTCAGACTTCCTCTTCCAAGGGCCCTACAACTGGTAATCTGATTAACACAGATTTGGAAATGACAGAGGTGGAACAAAATTCTCGAGCGTATAAAAGAACCATGTCTTCTATCAATGAAGACTCTTCCCCGGTCCTCACTCAAAAGCAAGAAAAGTCAGTCCAGTGCTGTGCTAAAGCAAAGCATTCTACAGAAGGCAGTTTCGGTTGCTGCACTTTCCAAAACATAGGATCGCTAAAAGTGCTTCAGTGGAACTGCCGCTCTTTATACTCTGCTTCAGTATATTTATCTTGTCTAACTTCCAACTTAATCCTGATTTAATTATGTTACAAGAAACGTGGCTAAATTCTGCGAAATCTTTTCAAATAAATTCTACAGATCATTTCGTTTAGACCGTCCTACAAGAGGTGGCGGATTAATTACACTCATTCATCTAGAATTTGCCATAAGGCTAAATTTCATTTCAAGTTTCTACTCCAGAGTGTGAAATCCTAGCGATAGAGCTAGTTCTTCCTGGATGTTGTCCCTTCACCGTAGTTAATGCATATTTCCATCTGGCGTACAGGACATTAGCACACTGGATTGTGTTATTAACTCTTGCGGACGTGAAATTCTAATCGCAGGTGATTTCAATTCTCACCATATCTCATGGGGTTTAAGAACAGATTTGTGCGGCACCCGATTATGGAACTGGTCGTTGGACAATCGGCTAACGTGTGGTAACTCCGGATCTATTACGTTTATGCGAGGTCAATCTTACTCTTCAATAGATCTTACATTCTGTGGCCCGAGTCTTTCCGTAACTTCTTGGTCGACTGTTGAGTGTTCGACAAACAGTGATCACCTTCCAATAGTATTTGAAGTTGCCCGTCCTGTAACATTTATGAGTGACCAGGTTCGAACTTTTATAAACTACGACATTTTTAAAAAATGCTTACGAAATGTCCTTTCATCTCTGTCTGATGCGCCTACAGAACAAAAAACCACGATTATTTGTTCCGCTTTGGAAAACTCTAAAAAAAAAAGGCTGAATTTGAGATTAGATTGAATAAAAGAAATTCTTACAGCCCTTGGTGGAATGAAGAATGCACCCGAGACAACAGAAAGAGAAAAGCTGCTTGGAAAAAATTATTACATAACCAGAGCCCGCAAAATTTGAGTGACTATTAATTTTTCGGGCAGTCTTTAAACATACAGTTTCTAAGCCAAAGATGAATTCGACTGTAAGCATTTTGATTTCCTGTCTAACAATAAAAATAAGCGCGCGTTGTTCCGATTTCTCCGCAGTAGAAAAGTTCTTCCGCGTCAAATTAATATTGACTCTATAATCATAAGTAGCGATGAAATAAAACAATCACTAGAAGAAATTGCGAAGGGATTAGAGATTAGATTTTCTTCCGTATTGCCAAGTTGTTCTCGCTTACGTAGGGCATCAGATGATTTTACAGAAATCTTTATGTTGGAATTGGCTGAAATTGTGGAGCGGCTTCCAGATTCAGCTCCCGGCGTGGATGGGCTAACATCTGCTATGATCAGAATCTTATTTAAGGAAGCTTCTAATGACCTTTTAGCTGTTGTAAATTACTCAATTCGGTTTTCATGGATTCCGTCTGCGTGGAAAATCGCTAAAATCATCCCAATTCTTAAAATCATGGGAAGGATATACAATAGATAATATTAGACCAATTGCCCTAACTTCAAATTTGGTTAAATTAATCGAAAGAATTCTATACGCCCGTATGATTAAATTTATACAGAACAAAGACTTGCTTAGCCCCTGCCAAATTGGATTCCGAACATCATGTTCCATTTGGCATGCTCACGTGGACTTAGAAAGTAGAATAAAATTAGCACGGCGACACGGCAAATAGGTGCTCTCGTGACGTTAGACATTTCCAAAGCATACGACAGCGTAGAACACTTAATCGTATGAGATATATTGCGAATTCTAGAGATTCCAAATTATTTTTCAAACTGGATTCATGAATTTTTAAACGGAAGAACATTTTACTGCTCTCTAAGAGGCTTTTCCTCGAGTATTTATAATCAATCACGTGGTGTTCCTCAAGGAGCTGTCACTTCATCACTTTTTAACATTCTGATGTGTTCCATTCCTCTTCATCAAGATGTACAAACATACGTATACGCAGATGACATTGCTTTCTTCGCATCAGACAGTGATATCCACTCTCTATATTATCGACTACAAAACTACCTCTATGCCATAGAAACCTGGTTAAACAAAATTCTCGTTTCACTTAACGTTAGAAAATGCTCGATATTGGTTTTCCCTCTTAACAATCCTGTTAACATATCGCCATCTTATCGCCTCGAGACTATACCTCAAGTGGAGTCTGTGAAATATTTAGGTGTAGTATATGACGGTTCCCTCAGCTGGCTCGGCCATATTGACCATATAGTTAAAAAAGGAGTGAGAGCCGTTGGTATGCTTCGTAAGCTGTGCAACAGTCGGTCCGGAATGCGGAGAGATCCACTTTTAATGATATATAAAATGTATGTGCGGCCTATTTTAGAATTTGGATGTGTATTATTTTCTGGTGCGCCAGCTTATAAATTACGTCCCCTTGTTCTGCTTGAGCGGGAAGCCCTACGACTGTGTTGTGGATTACCCAAATGTGTTGCCAATAACATACTACACCAAGAAGTCAGGTTGCCCTCAATATTGTGTAGATTTCGTTTACTGACGGTGCAAACAATCTTAAAATTGTATGAATCCCCTAATACAAGATTAGAATACATATTCATTTCCCAGCCTGCACTATTCTTCGGAATACACTGGCCTCGTTTTCATACACCCAGGTGGCCTTCGTACAAACATTAATCAATCCCTTAAATGTACGTATCTGGGAGGTGCCGCCTATTTGTGATGTGCGAGAAAACCTACAAATCAGATATGATGGCATCTACCCAAACAACGCAAAACTCCTTTCTTATAATATATTAAACGGCCTATTACAAGACCATTTATTAAGTTTATCAATAAGTACGGTCATTACGACAGACGCCTCACAGTGTGAAGAAAAATCTGGAATTGGCATTTTCTCTCCTGCTCTAGATTGGTCATTCGCAATCAAGATTCCGGACTTCTTTTCCGTATTTCTGGCTGAATTTCTAGCTGTAGTTCTAGCCCTACGCAAACTAAATTCATCAATATCAGCGGTAGTAATAATAACAGATTTTTTATCTTTACGTTCCTCGCTCACAGCAAATAGTGTCACTAACCTTTACGTACATTTCATTTTCTAGTGCCTGCCCACATAAATTTAATTAGATTGCTTTGGGTGCCTGGACATAAAGGATTAGTCATGAACGAAATGGCTGACAGTCTCGCGAGAGCGGCCCTCAGTGGCCCTGTATTACGATTACTTCCTTACAGAAGAAAAGTAGGAAGCTGAGTGCAGGCAGTCGATGGCGTCATCAATACGGGGCAGCGGATAGACGTCTTTCTTGGTTACGGAATTCATTCGGCGATAGTCAACGCAGAATCTCCACGAGCCATCTTTCTTCTTCACAAGAATGACGGGAGCGGCCCAGGGACTCGCGGATTCTTGAATTATTCCCTTTCCTAGCATCTCTTGCACTTGCTCGTTGATGATGTTGCGCTCAGATGGTGATACCCTGTAAGGTTTCTGCCGTACGGGATGCGCTGAAGCGGTGTTAATCCGATGACGTGTTCGAGACGCTGGAATTAAAGGCATTTGGCCGCTTTTTGAAAAGTCGAACACTTTCAAGTGCTTGGAGAGAACGCCCAGGAGTCTGTCACGTTCGCTTATGTCTGAGTTACTTGCTGATCATTTGTAGAAGCTGTGAATCGGCTGAACCTTGAGAACCGAGATGTTCATTCTCTCCTGTAGCATCAACAAGTGCAACCAGCGTCGTAGAGGATTCTGGTTTAAAGACGGCAAGTTTCATGCCACGAGGCTCCACTGCAGGCTCCATTGAACTGTTGATTGTCCACACACCTGCGCGGCCCTCAACTACAGACACCACGCAATGGGGAACTAAAATGTTCTTTTTCACACAGGTCGCACGAATCGGTTCAAGCGTCGCGTCGAACATGGCAAGGTCGTTACTACAACAGATTACTGGCACGCACACAGCAGAGAAGGCAGGAACGACCGTGTCCTCGGAGACAAAAAAGATGCATTCATCACGGGCTGAATTTTCCAATAGCGCAGCTGGGAAACTACCATGCACGGAAAGGTGCCCACTTCTACAGTCAACAGTTGACCCACACTCCCGCAAAAAATCAACTCCCAAAATAACGTCATGCGTCGATCGTGCAATAACCGCGAATTCTGTGGGAAACACCTTGCCGCACAAAGACACGTCCACAGTGCAAACTCCCACCAGACACAACGCATCACCGCTCACACCACGGAATGTCGCACCACGGCTTATACAAAACATAACTTTCAGTCCAAGAAGGTTCTTAAAATTCACACTCATTACAGAAATTGTCGCGCCTGTATCCACAAGTGCCATGGTAGGTACGCCATCAACAAGTACATGAACTTCGTTCTTCAGCATAATCACTGACGGGGGTATATCTGTCGAAAGTGTCTGGTATCTTGCGGCCACACCCCCATTGGCCGCACCGACTAGTTTTCCGGCGGCGGTGACTGCGTACGTCGCCGCGGCGATGGGGATCGTCGAGCACGTGGGGCTGGTGGCGGCGTTAAGCTTCGATCAGAGGCCGGTGAGGGGTAGCGTAATCTGGTGGGCGTGCGTGGTGGCCGTGGCGTAGAGAACGGGCGGTCGAAACGCTGGGGAGACATGAGCAAGGGATCTCGCTGGTATGTAGGGGGGTTGTTGCAAAATCGCGAGATGTGACCCGGGACGCCGCAGCTGTAACACACCGGCGGACGTCGAGACACCCGTGGCAGCTCGGAGTGACCAGTCCTGTCAGAAGGCACTGGGTAGTAGTATCGCTCTTCATGGGGATGGTAGGCAGCCGACGTTCGTTGAGTAAAACGAGGTGAGCGAAAATGCCGTTCGTAATTGGAGGGGGTCCGATCGGAGTACTCATGTGATCGCAGTGTGCCTTGGCATTCATCGACGTCTGCTGCGTTAACTGATGGCTGCCATGGGGCCGGAGCGGCTGGCGTTCGCGCGCGTGCTGTCTCTGAAAGGCGCTGGGGCAATGAGAGATTTGCTGACATCGAAGCAATTCTTCCCGTACAATCTGGCGTATTCTGGACGAGAGGTCGTTAGGCGACACAGTGTCGACACTAGCCACTGTTGGGACGTTTGACAGACGGCCAAATTTCGGAGCTATCCATCGCATCTTCAGTGTTTCGAATGTGCGACAGTACTCCATCACGTCAGACACGGAGTTCAGGTTTTCTTTACCAATCAAGAAATTGTACACGTCTTCGGCTATCCCCTTCAGAACGTGTCCAACCTTGTCCTCTTCAGTCATCCTAGGATTCACTATCTTGCACAGCTTCAAAATTTCTTCTATATATGTGGTACATGTCTCCCCTGGAAGCTGTGCCCTCTAAGCCAATGTCTGCTCCGCTCGCTTCTTCTTCGCGTTAGAATCGCCGAAGCACTTCTGTACTTCGTCAACAAAACGATTCCAAGTGGTGAACATGTCCTCGTGGTTTCATACCACACGAGAGCAGTGTTCGTCATTGAAAATACAACATGACCGAGTTGCGCTGCCGAGTTCCAGCCGTTGCTTCTGCTCACCCGCTTATAGTTCTTGAGCCACTCGTCAACGTCTTCCCCTGAGGTCCCGCCAAAGTTTGGAGGCACTCGGTAGTACAGCCAAGGACCCGTAGGAGCCGTAGGAGTTGCCCCCGATGCATCAGAGGTCTGGAGTTGGGACATCATCTCGATCAGCGAAGGCGGAAGTCCGGCAAGGCGACGGCTGCGGCGAAGACCAGGGAGTAGAGCTTCCGTCGTTGGGTTCGTATTACCCAGCACCGTCCACCAATCTGTTACGGCCTCGGCAGAGGGTTAAGGGAGCGTTTAACGATTAAGGCACAAAGATGTAGCTCCTTGGGCTATGCTGGCTGGTATTTCTCAGTAATTACTATTGTATTTGTAATACCATAAATGATATGATGCTGTTTTTCTTGAAGTTCAATATATGACCTTTATGTTTGTAATTAACCCCCCTACGATAATGCCCAACTCGGGCGCTGTAGGTATTTGTAATAAATAAATAAATAAATCGTAGGAGCAACGTCGTCTTCCTCTTTCTCTTCTATATATATATATATATATATATATATATATATATATTTTCCAAATACTGTTGGCCATCTTGGTGGTAACAGGGTGGGAACAGCAAGTTTGAACATAAAGTAAAAAAATGTAAACACCTTACAAACGTAAATAAGACATGAATCAATGAATGTTGAAAATAGAATGCAATAACCATCAAAACAAATAACCAAATACAAATACAATACTTTGGCTAAGAAATACATGTTTTTAGCATTGTGACAGTGATATTGCAAGCAGTATAAAAGAAAGACTACAGTATGTATTTTATAACAGTGTGACAACGTTTGCAAGACACCAGTAAGATTTCATTTCATAAAAGGTTTTTAACGCGTTCCTCAAAGCTTTCGATGCTACTCCACTGCAAAACAGACGCCGGAAAACTGTTCCATTCCTTAATCGTTCGCGGAAAAAATTATTACGCGTACATGTTCAGATATGCTTTTGGAATTGAGAACATGCAATGATTGCTTGACCTGACGTTTCTAGACTGACTGGAAGCAAGATAAGGTGTTGTTTCAATATTCAAGTGGCCTTTTGATAACAAAAAAAAAATTAAGTCTAGCCAACTTCCGCCGTTGAGCCAGTAGAGACAAATCAAGCAACCGAAGCATTTCGGAAGTCAGTACGATAATACCGGGAAAGAATAAACTTTGCGGATTTTCTCTGTATCTTCTCAATGCGGTTTAATAATCCTGCTTGAAACGGATCCCATATGACACTGGCATACTCTAACGTCGATCTAACGTCAGTTAAATATGCAAGCTGCTTGACGAATGTGGTTGCCAGCTTTAATTTGCGGCGAAGGAACCGTAACTTTTTTTACAGCTCCACAAATTCTATCTACGTGTGGTTTCCAACCTAAATCTTTTAAAATTGTTACACCTAGGTATTTTATTGTTTCAGCTTCTGTTAGAATTGTTCAATTTATCTCATAATTACACTCAATAACATGCTTTGTTCTGTTTGTAACTCTGGGCATGACTGGTTTAAATTCGTTAATTTTCATTTTACACTTCGGGGCCCAAACTTCTACAGCTTTAAGGGCTTGGCCAAGTGATGCCTGATCGTTTTGGTTATTGATTTCACGATATAATAAAGAGTCGTCTGCAAATAGCCGGATGGTAATGTTGTTACTAATGTGATGAGCAATATTGTCGCAAGATGCGAAGAAACGCACACAGAACGACGGTGGTGTGACAACAAACACAGGCTCTATATTCAAGGCCCAACAATAATTGTCCGCGCCAACTCTATCTTCCTCGGAGCGAGAGATGCTTGCGCTCGTGCCCCTTCCTTCATTGTCTTCTTTAGTCGTGACATTGCCTCTCTTCTAACAAAGCATCGTCCCGATGCTTTATCGTGACGACGCCAGGATCTGTCCACGCGTATGCTGCAGTGATTTCAGTCGGACAAATAAGGCTTCATCCGGACGACGTGCACAATCTCCGGTGTATGCCGTCGACGCCTTGAGGAATGTGGACTATCGGAAACGACTTCATAGTTGACATCAGAGAGACGTCGGATGACTTTATACAGACCGAAGTATCGCCTCAGTAGTTTCTCTGAAAGGCCACGACGGCGAACAGGAGTCCAGACCCAAACTCTCTCTCCAGGCTCGTAGGAGACTCTTCGGTGGCGAAGGTTATAGCGCCCTGCATCGTACTCCTGCTGCCGACGAATACGTATGCGTGCAAGTTGTCGGGCTTCTTCAGCAAGCTGAGTGATGTCGTCAGCATCAGTTTCGACGCCATCGCATCCATGTTCATGCGGCAACATTGCGTCGAGCATGGTTGTGACATCGCGACCGTGGAGAAGGCGGAAAGGTGTCATCCTCGTTGTCTCTTGCTGAGCCGTATTGTATGCGAAGGTGACATACGGCAATATCTCATCCCAGTTTTTATGCTCCACATCAACATACATGCAAAGCATAGCCGCAAGTGTCTTATTGAGGCGCTCCGTGAGTCCATTCGTTTGCGGATGGTACGCCGTTGCCTGCCGATGAGATGTGCCACTAAGTCTTAAAACTGTGCCCAATAGCTCGGCTGTGAATGCAGTTCCTCTGTCAGTTATTAATACTGTGGGGGCGCCACGTCTCAGTACGACATTCTCTATAAAAAACCGAACTGCTTCACTGGCCGTTCCCCGCGGCAGAGCTTTGGTTTCGGCGTAGCGCGTGAGATAGTCCGTGGCTACGATAATCCATCGGTGTCCCGTAGCAGAAGTTGGAAATGGGCCTAGCAGATCCATTCCGACTTGTGCAAATGGAGTTCTGGGTACTTCGATAGGATGAAGGAAGCCTGCTGGTTTGACGGCTGGCACTTTCCGCCGCTGGCAATCAAGGAATGTACGGACGTACTGTTGAACGGTCGCCGTGAATCTTGGCCAGTAATACTTTTGTCTCACTCTGCAGAGCGTTCGTGTGAAGCCCAAATGGCCGGATGTTGCTTCATCATGGCATGTCTGCAATATTTCATTCCTGAGAGATGGTGGGACGACGAGCAAGTAGGGGCTGCCGTTCGGAGAAAAGTTCACTTTATAGACGACGTCGTTGCGTAAGCAAAACGATGGAAGTCCTCTTCCAATACGTTTTGGCAGAGTAGAAGTGCGACCCTCCAGGAAGCTAATAATGGGCTCCGATTCTGGGTCTTCGCGTTGCTGGTGTGCAAGCGTAGTCGTGTTGACAACCGCAACAAACGCTGTAGCGTCGTCATCTTCTGTACTTGCTGGTTCGAATGGGGCACGAGAAAGGCAGTCGGCGTCCATATGCCACTTTCCCGACTTGTACACAATTGTCATGTCGAACTCTTGAAGTTTAAGGCTCCAGCGCGCCAATCGTCCTGATGGGTCTTTTAAGTTCGTCAGCCAGCAAAGTGAGTGGTGGTCACTGACAACATCAAACGAGCGGCCGTACAAATATGGGCGAAATTTGATCACCGCCCAAACCACCGCAAGACACTCTTTTTCTGTGGTGGAATAATTTTCCTCTGTGCGGGAAAGGCTTCTACTTGCATAAGCTATTACTTTTTCAGCGCCGTCTTGCCACTGTACAAGTACAGCTCCGAAGCCGATATTGATGGCATCGGTGTGAACTGCTGTCGGGGCGTCTTCATCAAAGTGTCCCAGGACCGGTGGATTTTGAAGGCGTTGCCGTAGCTCGTCGAATGCTTTCTGCTGGTCTTCATCCCATACGAATGCTACGTCTTCTCTGGTGAGGCGTGTCAACGGCGACGCAATGCGTGAACAGTTCTGAATAAAAGCCGGTAATATGCGCATAAGCCTAAAAATCGTCTCACTGCCTTTTTGTCGGATGGCACAGGAAAATGTTCAACGGCAGCTATCTTTTCCGGATTAGGCCGTACCCCCTCATTACTGACAACATGGCCTAGAAAAAGAAGCTCTTCGAAGCCAAAATGGCATTTTTCCGGCTTAAGCGTGAGACCGGCGGACCGTATGGCTTGAAAAACATCACGCAGTCGCCTCAAGTGCTCGTGAAATGTCGCAGAGAATACAATCACATCGTCTAGATATACTAAGCAAGTTTGCCACTTGAGTCCTGATAAAACGGTGTCCATTAGCCGCTGAAATGTTGCCGGCGCGGAGCACAAGCCGAAGGGAAGTACCCTAAATTCATAGAGGCCATCAGGTGTCACGAATGCTGTTTTCTCGCGGTCTCTTTCGTGTACTTCTATTTGCCAATAGCCGCTTCTTAGATCCATCGACGAGAAATAGCGTGCATGCCGTAGTCTATCGAGAGAATCGTCTATGCGGGGTAGCGGGTAAACGTCCTTCTTACTTCTTAGTGACCTGGTTGGAGCTTGCGGTAGTCGACGCAGAAGCGCAAGCTGCCATCCTTCTTTTGACTAACACTACCGGCGATGCCCAAGGACTTTTCGACGGCTGAATAACGTCATCCTGAAGCATTTTCTGTACCTGGTTTTCTATCGCTTCGCGTTCTCGCGCTGCCACCCGGTATGGGTTTTGCCGTATGGGTCTCGCCGTTTCGTCTGTAATAATTCGATGTTTGGTCAGTGGCGTTTGGCCAACTTTGGACATCGAAGAGAAACAGTCCCGAAACTCATCAATAAGCTCGAGGAGTCTTTCTTTCTGTTTAGGTAGCAAACTTGGGCCGACATCAACGGATAGAGGCACGTTCGGCATACCGGGGGAATCGTCTTGTTCAACAGTCATGCAGTCGGTAACCTCATTCAGCTCTTCCACGTACGCGACTGCCATACCTCTTGTAAGATGCCGGCGTTCAGGACTAAAGTTTGTTAGTAGGACGTCCGTCTGTCCGCGAGTAATGTCAACTACACCTCTTGCAACTGATACGCCATGACTAAACAGCAAACCAGGAATTTGTTCGGCGATCATGTTGGAGCACCTTGGCGAGTCGCATGTTACAGGCACAAGAGCGCTTGAGTGCGGAGGGATGGTCACATCGTCATCGAAGATACGTAAATGCTCACGTCGCTGATCGTCACATGGTACGGCCAAATCTGCATTCATCCAAAACGTGACCGACTTGTCCGGAATGTTTATAATAGCGCCGTATTCGTGCAGGAAATCCATTCCCAGTATCACGTCTCTGCAGCACTCCAACAATATAACGAAAGTTGCAACAAACGTCGAGCTACCAATATCAATTCTGGCCGTGCATTTGCCTGTAGGGGTCATCAATTGACCTCCCGCCGTTCTTATGTGGGGACCAGTCCATGGTGTCTTGACTTTATTAAGGCTATCGGATAGTTTCTGGTTAATTATTGAGAAATCGGCCCTAGTATCTACTAACGCGGTTACTCGGTGTCCGTCTATGAAAACAGCGAGGTCGGCACTTACGACTTCCCTTGGGGTCGGCAGAGGCATATTGTCCGATTGCACAGATAGTGTTGGGGGTGTTGAAGCATTTCGAAAGTCGGCAACCTGCCCCCCAAAGGTCGCTTCTGTTAGTTTCCCCGACGAGGGCTAGGGGACCTGCCGCCCCTGACTACATCGGCGTAACTGCGGCCTTGCGGCGAAGAGCTCGGTGCAGGTGACGGAGAGCGGGTTCGACGAGTGAATGGGTGTCCTTGTGGAGCAACATCGTCACTGTAGCGCCTGTTTTCGAAGCGAACTCGAGGAAAGGTAGGTGGAAAGCTCTGGTATCCGGGGTCACGATACGGGCAAAAACGGTAAACGTGGCCGGCTTCTCCACAATGAAAGCACAAAGGACGGCAGTCGACGGAGCGCCACATTTCCGTCCTGCGAATAAATGGTCGACTTGTGGGCGTCCTCTGCGGCCAAGCTGCAGTTGCCTGCGGAGGGAAGTAGGCCGATGTTTCCACAGGTACACTAGGTTGCGTGGTCAGTGGCTGCGCGTTGTACGGCGGGGATGGCGCCTCGTTGAAAGGACGAGCCATTGTTGATGAGTTGTAGGCTGCCGCTGGAGGAGGACGACGAACAGCCGATGCGTAGCTCAGAGACCGTTGGTCCGGTAGGGATTCGGGCAACGAGAATGCCTGCCTGATTTCTTGTCGCACAACCTCTGCTACAGAAGCCCCGACTGACTCCTGCAGGGTCACAATGAGGTTGCGAATCTCTTCACGAACAACCTCCCGGATGAGCTCACGAAGCTCATTGCCGGCAGCCAGAGCAGAAACGTTGCTCGAGGCGTTGCTTGGGCGATCGAAGGGTCGGCAGCGTTGTTACAGTGCTCGTTCGATGGGCGTAGCTTCCGAGTTGAATTCCGCAACGGTTGTCGGCGGGTTGCGAAGAAGACCGGCGAAAAGTTGTTCCTTGACGCCTCGCATCAGATGGCGGATTTTCTTTGCTTCCGGCATCTCTGGGTCAGTGCGGCGGAACAGGCGGGTCATGTCCTCCGCAAACATGGCGACGCTCTCATTCGGTTTCTCGATGCGTGACTCGATTAGTTGGTAGGCAGAATCGCGACGATCGTTGTTTGCGAAGGTGGTGGAAAGCTGCTGTCGAAACTCATTCCAGGAAGTCAGTGTGGCTTCCCGGTTCTCGTATCACGTACGAGCGCTGTCCGCCAGAGCGAAGTAGACGCGTGAGAGTTTTTCTTCTGCAGTCCACCGATTCGCCTTGGCGACTCGCTCGTATTGCGTGAGCCAATCTTGGACGTCCTCGTAAACATCACCATGGAATGTCTCGGGAGTCTGAGGATGCTGCAGAGTCACCTGAGAGGGTCCTGCGGTTGCCATTTCGTTAGGTAGGGGTCCGGTTGGTGGGGAGTTCTCCAAAAAGATTACCTCCGGGCTGATGCCCCGCAGTCGGCGACTGTAGCGGTGGACAGGAGTTTCCACTGTAGGACCTGATTGCGGGTTTGAACTGGGCGTTGCACTCCGCACAGGAATTCCGGGCATCAAGGAGTACCCCGCGCCTCCACCAGTGTCGCAAGATGCGAAGAAACGCATACAGAACGACGGTGGTGTGACAACAAACACAGGCTCTATATTCCAGCCCCAACAATAATTGTCCGCGCCAACTTTATCTTCTTCGAAGAGAGAGACGCTTGCGCTCGTGCCCCTTCCTTCATTGTCTTCTTTAGTCGTGACAATATCATTCATGTAAACTAGAAAAATGAAGTGGTCCTAAAACGGATCCCTCTGGAACGCCTGAGGTTATCTTTAATTGGTTAGATTTGTTACCATCTATTTCAGCGTATTGTGTCCGATCTTTAAGGTACGAGCGGATCCACATAATAACTTCATAATTTATATTCATTTCCATCAGTTTATTAATTAATTCGCTATGTACCACCCGATCAAAACACTTCGACAAGCCTAAAAAAACAGCATCGACCTGCTCTTTATTGTTCAAGGAAGCTGAAAAATCGTTAATCGTTTCTACCAACTGGGTCACAGTCGAAAGGTGCTGCCGAAATCCGTGCTGGTTGGGGAAAAAAGTTTTCTTCTCTTCAAGATAGGTGTATATTGACTTTGAAACTATGCGTTCAAGTAGTTTGCCGCATACACACGTATCGTATATGTGCTTTCAAAGTTAAGTGAGTCGTGCGCCAAAATTCTTCTTTCTCGTCCAGTGTCCCTGCTCTAAATAAACAAATGACGCTTGCTGCCCGTCACTCAGTGTTGGCTGAAGACATTCTGCCAGAAACTTCGTACTCAATACCAAGACTCAGCAAGATTTTTTTTCTGGTATGTTGCTTGTAGGCAACACCGGCCAATGAAATGCTAAACAACGTTTTACTACAGGCTGTATCTCGTATATCAGTACTTAGGAGTTCCTGTAAGTGCTACATTGACATGGAAACCTCATATGCACTCGATAATCGGTAGTGCTAACCACATGTTAGGGCACCTCCCGCGCAGCGTCCGTAAAGCCTCTGTCTGTCTAAGAATATTCACTTATAAAACACTCGTTCGATCAAAATTAGGATATGCAGCTTCAATCTGGGACCCTAACTAAGCTAAATCATTTCAAGCCTTCGAACATGTGCAGAATAACGCCATACTTGCTTTACCGTTTTAATTTATAACAACGCAGCCAGCGTGAAATAAAGAGAAAATAACATCATTGTCTTCACTTGCCACTTATCCCCAAAGTTTCCCGTCTGTGTTTTTTCCATAATATTTACGATCATACGTGATTGCCGCGGCCATGCCATTTCACCCCCCCCCCTCCCCTACCTTTTGTTCGGCTCTGGCAGACCACAACAATAAAGCGGGATTTATGAGCTGCAATGCGAAGACCTTCTTTAATTCTTTCATTCCGCGCACAACTAACGTTTGGAACCATCCACCGGCTTCTACTGCATCTATCACCGACAACCCACTTTTACCCAAATGTTGATTTGGAGTATTTCTTTTTACTACTGATGCCACATGTTATTGTCATTCTAATGCATATCCTGTATATCCGTTCTGTTGTTGCACATTCACTGCGCCATCCCATTATGTACGCATGTTTGCTTTTTTTTTCGTTGTTGATATTTTCTTTCTCCATTTTTTTCTACTAGACACAATTCTTGTTTACTGCCGCGCCATCATCATCATTTGTAGTAGTTGGTTTTTTTTTCAGCATTCTTTCTCTTCTCTTAACCGTATAACATATAGCCATGCTTTCTAAAAAAATTCATTGTTTTTTTTTCATTGCAACCCCACTCCCCTCTTTAAAGTTTCTGCAATAATCGTATTTTGAAAAAAAAAATACATTCGTCTATTTTCAATAAAAAATATGCGGTCTGTGTATTAATGGTTTTATATCCACCTGAGACGTGCTAGCGGCTTATGGTATATATTTCGTGACGTATGATACATCCGCTTCCGCAATGATATCGCTATTTTATTCCATTCATGCGATTCATGTGCCTGAGCGCTACAAATATCACAACAAACACCATTCATTTTACGATTTCCCATTACGCAATGCAAATATGCGCTGATTACAAACTCCTTTGTTATTTTGGAAGCTCACACTCCGTGATACACATCGGCGAAGCCGAAGATATACTTCTATAGTTTTGCGGGCCACATATTTCTTCGCATGAACGCGCTTGTTTTTTCAATGTTTGCCATCTCTCGCACCCCTGCCGGCGAAAAAAAAAAAGAAAAGGAAGTGCGACAGTTCACGCACTCAACGTTGAAAGTTTTTTTTTTTTTTTTGAGAAGAGGAGGCGCGGAATTTATCATAGCGCTTC
Source organism: Dermacentor silvarum (assembly GCF_013339745.2). Classification (NCBI taxonomy): domain Eukaryota; kingdom Metazoa; phylum Arthropoda; class Arachnida; order Ixodida; family Ixodidae; genus Dermacentor; species Dermacentor silvarum. Next base: position 112,053,775 of record NC_051163.1, read on the forward strand.
GGTCTAAAAAGTATTCGTATGAACTCGCCCAGATTTCAGTTCTAATATATCTCTCGGCACTTAGCAACTCTTGCACTGAACAAATATGTTCTAGAGAAAAATAACGAATTGTATCTGGGCTTATATGTGGTATACGTCTCTCTTAGGAAAAGTAAACACTGCAGGCATGGAATAAATCACGACGCTTTGTTCCGAAGACGAATTCATCGCAAGTCGCCCATATTTCAGTTCTGCTATTTCTCAGACTTCTTCTATACTTCTACAATTGAAACTGATATTGGAAAAAAGAGTACCGTATTCTCTGGGCTATAGTCCAGGGGCTAATTAGAAATTGAAGTTTTATGGCGTTAGTACTATTTACACGTGCAAACTGTATACTATTTTATTTTTTAACGTCGGAGGCACGGTTGAGGAAAACGAGAGCATACTGAGATTGCAATTTTTTTTCAGCGTTCAATAAAATAGCAATACGACAACGCAAAAGCGCCCGTGTACCGTACTCTGGGTGCACACGTTAAAAAAAACCGAGGTAGTTACGATTATTACGGAGTTCCCAACATACGGCGTGCCTCATAATGGGATCGTGGTTTTGGCGCTCAAAACCCGAGAAGTGAATTAAATTTTTTTATCAAAATAGCAAAATCAGCTTCGTAATGTTCTTCATTGTGCACGAGCAATATTTACAGCTCGTGATATGCAAGCGAACTGCTGCTCGTTAACTTAAAGTGCCTCTCTAAGTTGGCTGCTCAAAGCAGCTGTTTTATTTGGATAACCATGAGGACACTCATTCTGAAGACTTTTACATTTGACTCTTGTTTGTTTGTTTGTTTATTTATTTATTTATTTATTTATTTATTTATTTATTATTTATTTATTTATTTATTTATTATTTATTTATTTATTTATTTATTAACAAAATACTGCAGGCCCCTGCGGGCCCAAGCAAGAGTGTTGAAATAAAAAAAAATCATACAAGCGTTCCGAAGAAAACAAACAAAACGCTCCCATCTTTGTTGCCAAATTAACAGATCAAAAATAAATAAGATCTATTGCGTCAGTGCTGTTGAACAACGATAATTGTGGTGTGTGCCATTCTTGGATAGTACGGGGGAAAAACGAAAATTTGAAAGCGTTAGTTCTAGCCTTGTATTTAATGCGCGCGTGTATGGAGCAAGATGGAGAAAATGAAATTTATGTCTTTCAATGTTGCGCCGTTGATGTAATGTCTGTATACCATGAGGGTGCATGATAGTTGTTGGTGAGTCGGTTACACGGTACTTAAAAAAAATAAACCTAACTGCTTTCCGCTGAATCATTGCTAGTGTATTGATATTGTGTTTATTATGCGCATCCCAGACGGTGCATGCGTATCCCATTTTTGGCCTAATGAGTGATCTGTATGCATAAAGTTTAGCTTCCGGGGGCGCTTGTTTCAGTTTAGGACGAAGAATACAGAGCTTGCTAAAGGAGGAAACACATACATTAGAGATATGAGAATTCTAACTTAGGTGGTTAGTTATTGTCACACCCAAATGTTTATTATTCATTTACTTCAGCGAGAGGATGAGTGGGAAGACTATAGGGAAACTTCCACCTGTCTTTTCTTGGTTATCTCTATGTATACTGTTTTTTCTTCAATCAGCTTCATGTCCCGTTGTTCCCACCATGAATAAATGTTGTGAAGGTTAGTATTCAAAAGTTCTTGATCTTCTCGGCAAAGAACCTTATGAAACAAAATGCAGTCATCCACAAATAAACGAATCTGTACTGGTTCAATAACAGCGTTAACACTATCATTAATACAAATCAAAAATAAGAGTGGTCGCCGCACGCTACCTTGTACCCCGGAAGTAAATGGCAAACGACGCGAGCGGTGACAATTAGCAGAAACCGACTGCACGCGGTTTGCTAAGTAGGCAGAAATCCAGTTTATTATGAAAGGGGGGAGGCCAATGTATTTTAGCTTGAAGATAAACTTTTGATGCGAAACAAGGTCTACCGCTTTTAGAAAATCCAAAAATATTAGGTGAGTTTGTCCAGACTTTTGTATACCGCTTGCAAAATTGCGAATTATCGTGGTTAGTTGCGTAACCGTAGAGATGCCCTTCCTAGAACCATGTTCACGAGAAGAGAGAATGTTATCTATCCAAAAATTATTTAAGTAATTAGCAACAATATGTTCAAGGCACCTTACAGCGCGAAAAAGTGAGAAATAAAGGACGATAATTTGAAATCAGCGCAGCGTCACCTTTTTTGTGTATGGGCACCATACGCACCGCTCGCCAGTCAACCGGTAGATCCGCAGATGATATCGATGCGCGCAAAATGCATGCACGGAACGGGGCGAGCTTTTCAGCGTAGCGACGAAGGAACGCATTTGGAAGCCCATCAGGACCTTGCAAATGCGCCATATCTTTGCACGAAACGGTAACAAATCATTACACTATTCAGGGGGCCGGTTTGTTCCATGACTAACCCCTTGGTCCTTAAATAGTTTGATCGAATCGATTGTGGCGATGAAGTTTACTTCGAACATGAAGTTTACATCTACACGCGCTCTTTGCGTCATATTTTAAAACAATATAAACATTGTATCGCACATCCTTGATTTCATTGTGAACAAGGCTCCCGCCAGGGGAGCGGAAACGCCTTTTCTTGTACTCTTTCAGTGGTCGGTGTCCTTCTTTTTACCCTTCTGCATGAAGTTTACTTGGAACAGTTTACTCGAAAATGAAGTTTACTTCGAAAAAAATGAAGGCACCAATTTTTGTTCCAAGTAAGCATAACACCGAAAAACGGACGACACAAAAACTCCATGAAATGAACTTTCATACCCAGCATTGTCAAACCTAAAGTGTCACATATTTCGTTGTCTTTTAGGCGATCACAATTAGTACAAAGTTTTCAACTACGGGTTGTCTCATTGCAGGTATAATTTGAGCTCACTGTCGTGAACAATAATTTATTTAGGATCATTTTGGGTAAGGCTGTAAGACAAATCGGTACCTTAAAATGCGCAAACTTCTTGACTGGATGGCGTGAGCATCGTCCTAGCATGTAAATAAATTGCAGTAGACCATCTACAAGATGTGTGTAGCTTTGAATACAAGTTTTCTTGGATGGCCACAGTTTGATAGGCCTGACCGTCTTCCACGCAAAGTGGCAGAAAGAGCCAAAGAAAGCGTCGCAAAACAAAAGGCTTTATATGTTGGCGAACTCAATCGTAGTTACAAAAGCCACATAAATCGTACAAGCCTCGCGCATGAATACCGGGGTCATGCCTGCGAATACGTGCGTAAGAAATCAGGTTGCATTTTTGCGCGGGGAGGCTCGACGTGCGAAATAAGGTAAAGCGTGTGCGCCGGATTACCTTCCAGCCCCAGAAACACTGGTTGTCGCTATGTCAGTGGCGAGAAACGGTACGAACCCATACACCGAAGAGCTTTCTCTTTGCACAGTGCTACGCTGGTCTCACTGGACGGTGGGTGTCACCCGTAAACAATGATTTCGGTGGCACCCGCCTCGCACTGGCGGCCACACGCACACTTCACCGGACGCCCGTCATGTCTCGCATGGGTGTCGTAAAACGCGCTGAGGGAGACGGTGCCATCTCGCATCCATTGACTGGAGACCTATTTTCGTGGGGATATGCATACGATGTTGAGCGCCTGTGCTCTTGGCTGATGGTATTATAGCAAAACAGGCATTCTTTTTTAGGTATGCAAAGGCTTTAGGCGTATGCAAAGGCTCTTATGGTGACTCTTTTTTAAGTTCGCGAACACTTTTGAAGGAGTCTTGTTTGCTGAAGTCGTCGAGAAATAAAGTTAAACACTGTGCTCACGTGACCTTTTTTTTTCAGAACCCATTTTTTTCTTAGTTGTTCTTGTTAGTTGCACTGCTTTTGAGTTGTGCAATGTAATAATCTACGCTACGTATTAACCGCTTGCAGCACTTCTATAACTAAAGGGTTGGCGAATTTTCTTTGTCTAAGCTCGGGACAAGAAAGGCTAGGCGATTTGCCACTTCTTGCGAGTCATAACACATTCCGCGGTCTTTCTTTGGACAGCTCTCATGGAAACCATACGCAAACAAGAACGGAAAACGGAAGGCAAGAAAAAGTCCACTTGCAAAACAAAGTGTTTATATCAGCCGCATATTTTCTGTTTCTTAGAGTAAGTGGCGCAGTGGTTCAGCATTGTGGGCATTACCAAGATCCCATGGATTGGTTAGCCCAACAATCGACACGCAGTGCAGGCTACATGAAGCCAAAACTGTGACCGTTGCAATCTGATCACGCGGTGCAGTACGGGCACTGGAGCATGTATGGCCAAGCCTTCAACGTCACCTACATTCACGGACCAAGAAGTCTGCTTCGTACCAGCCTGGCATGCGTATGTGACGTGCGCGAAGCGCCGGCGCTAAGGTTAGTCGTCGTGTTCATCTTGTTACAAAGTTTTAATAGCTAATTAAGTAATATTCATTTTGTTGTTTTGACGACTCCTGCAAATGCCAGTTCTCGGTGAAGATTACCCGCGAACTCAACCAAGAAGCCTCGTCGCTTCTGTATGTACCGTGGCAGGACGACTGTTTGCGTGGTGGTCAATAACCATAGTTACATTTCACAATAAGTGTCCTTGAACCACTGCCTAAATGCATCTGCTAGGTATACTTCAACCACTGCCTCAGGTAATGTGCTTGCTGTGCGCTTGCTTTACTCAAATAGGCCTTTGAATGCAAGGGCACTGCGTAAGATATTACATTCACAGTGTAATAAATGGTATTGCATGAGCTTTACTATTGGCGTAGGTGCTAAGGCAAAGGCAACTCTTGAACACGATTAAAGAAACCTTGATGCGATGAGATTGGTATACTTGAACGAATAAAATGAGTCAGCTAACACAAGACAATCTTAGTGGGTGATATCGGCGAAAGCTCTTCGATCGGTGGGCCGATGATCATGCTGTTCACAATGATGGCCTCGTTACGGACTCGATTCTGTCGATATGGTTTGAAGGCTCTAGAAGCTAGCACGTGGTTTCGTGTCTTCTTTTGGAATCAGGCCTAACGCCATGCCTCCTAAAGCATACATTAAGGTATTCATATTGACGTTTCATATTTGTGGTTTGTGATTAATGGTTTAAATAATGGTCATGATTATTGATTTTATTAATAGTTATTAATGGTGCAAAGGCCAGTTCCGGTCAAAGAGCGCCTTTCTTATCTTTTAGCTGGCTTCCTTTCAAGAAAATATAAGATCCATCACTAAGTGTGACATCGACTGTGGTAAAAATAAAGAAAATCAAATTCTCATTGACACATTTTGGTTTCCACTGAGATGCAAGAGACTGCAGCAGGAGGAACGATTGATTCTGGCATCTTAATTTTCCTCGGGTGATGTAGTGTAGCTACTCGAAGACACAATGACATCCTAGCGTGAATGCACAAGATTACACGGAAGACACACAGACACACGCCAGATGACTTGTGTCTGTGTATCTTCTGTGTAATTATGCCTTCGCGCTACAATACGTCGTTCAACAAACACCAACTTGCCCAATACCAAGTCCTTCTGCAGCTTATCGAAGGCACAGTTTGCTCAGACGAAGCAACGACAGAGTAATATGTGCGCTCCCTGTGGCTGATTTGCAGGTAGTTATTCGGCAAGTGTAAACAGCCGGGAGATCCCACGCCCTGTGGGAATCGATATTATGTGAAGCAGTGTGCCTACCAAGTTATCGAAACGACCATGACAGCACCAAGACGTCGGCTGCTGTTTCCTGACCTACATGACACGTATGTCATGACATTCATGTCATCAGTTCCTCAGGTGTCCGTTTAGCTAGGCCTAAGAGGCCTTAAGGAGAAAGCCTTTGTCGTGCTAATGACTATGACTTCGACCATCAACCTTTAGTCTTTTCCTTCACTTAGTGCCCACGTCCGAACCCATTTCAGTGGTTTTTGAGTATTAATGTTTTCCCGCGGAGTCATTGTCATTTTCGCTGAGTCATGCTCATGACTATGACTTCTACCGCCATCCTTTAGTGTTTCCTTCCCTTACTTAGTACCCATGTCCGAACCCATTTCAGTGTGTTTTGAGTGTTAATCTCATTTCGCTGAGTCATTGTCATTTTTGCTGGTCATGCTCATGACTATGACTTCTACCATCATCCTTTAATGTTTTCTTTTCTTAGTACCTACGTCCAAACCCCTTTAAGTGATTTTTGAGTGTTAATCGTTTTTCGCTCGGTCATTGTCATTATAGGCGGCTGTTTCGTGACCTACATGACACACATGTCATGGCATTCATGTCGTCACCTACCATTTATGTTCTTCATGCACTGTTGCGACACTACCTACGAAGTTAACGAAACGGCCATGAGAGCTCCAAGACGTAGGCAGCTGTTTCATGACCTACATGACATACATTTCATCATATTCATGTCATGACCTATGATTTATGTTCGTCATACACTCTTGTCATACCATACCAATTTTGGTAAATGCCAAGTTAACGAAACGACCTTGAGAGCACCAAGACGTAGGCAGCTAGATAGGTAGATAGATAGATAGATAGATACTGTCAAATTGGCAAATGTTTGCCAAGAAATGCTTCGAATTTAATAGATAGGAAGCCACGCGAAACATGCGTGCCCATTAGACCTCACCGAAATGTATCGAATATAATTTATAAACAAAATGGAGAGCTTTATCGTGTCAGCTATTCCTGTAAACGCTAGCGGACTGGGCGTTTGACCGTATGAGCGGAGGCGCAAACGGGAATAGCCTGCAGCCGGCCCGTTTGGCGAGCTGCAGCAGAACAGCCTTTGACGAGCTGCGCCATGAACGCACTGGGTATTTTCCGCTCTTCAAGAACCTCTCGCCAGCTTGGGTGATCGAGTATGTGCCACTGAGCGTGCGGTAAGCCAGGGAACAATTATCAGCGTTCGAAGGCACCGTAGCGCCATGCTTCCCTTCTCAGAAATCACGCGCGCACTTCTCGGCAGCGCCACCTGATAGCACGGTCAGGAGCTCAGTTACCGCATCACGCGATTCTCAGCGTCGGTGTGCGTGCATTTCGGATACCACGCGCAGGCTTCACGGCAGCGGCGCTAGATGGCTCCGAGTGTTCTCAGGGAAGCGCGAGAGAGCAGTCCCGCTGCAGTACTCACCTCGCGTAACTCGTTTCGAAGGTGGCAATTCGTTGTGACGGCATATCGATTCAATGCTAACGCATTACCATCGGCAGTCATTCGAAGATGGGTTCTGCCGCAACTTCTTTTTGCTCTCGCGACAGAGAGCAAGTAACAACAGATGAATTGGGATCGAAGTGGGCAACTTGGCCACTTCTATTTTGTAACGCCGTTGCGGTAACCGACGGGGCCAGTTCCGATAAGCTTACCAGAGCCCGGTAATCTCTGTGCCCGCGCAGAAGTGGCGGCCAGCTTGGTAACGGTAGGACGGTAAGGCTCTGCTAAATATTTCAATTTTTTAAAGCTCCCTGATTAGCGGATTAGTGGGAGCGTGGCAAACCGCTCAAACCCGGGGTCTTGAACAGGTCGCTTTCGGTGAAACAACTGTCATAGCCGCAAGTCAACCTGATCAACACAATTAAGCGCCGCTGCGTCTTCCCAATCTCGGCCGTACTGAAGTATCGGCTTAGTTAGTAAGCGTATATTGTCAGGTTCTTGTGACGGAGAAAAACCACAGTGACACAACTGCAGGTCACGAAATAAACTGTTCATTGGGCGAACTTTTGCCCAGAGAAACAAGTAACACTCAGCAGCGAACACACTCATAAGTTTACCTAAAGCTGATCTGCGAATCCGACACATCGGCTATTCATACAGGGCTCAAGGAACATTCCATGGTGCACAACGAACATTCTGATTACACAACGATTGGCGAAAACCTAAGGAACAGATAGAACCAGCGCCAAACTTTCAATACAGAAAAGCGCGTCTTGCGCAGGACAATATCTGTTACCATTTGTCTAATCCGTCAAGGAAGGTCACCGGGAAAGATAAATGCGAACACTGTCGACCAGTTGCTTAAGCTCCGCGTGTGCTAGCAGACGCGGAAACCAGATACGCGCAGATTGAGAAAGATGCCTTAGCAGTCACAGGTACATGCGAGCGTTTTCGTGATTTTATCACTGCCTTCGACGTAATTGTTGAAACTGACCATCGACCACATCTAACCATTGCTCAGGCACGGCCGCTGGATAAAAAAGGCACCTTTTTTTATCCAGCGGCCGTGGCTCAGGAGAGCCTGTCAGATATGCCTCTTCGCCTGCAGTGTTTCTTTCTGCCTCTCATGCCGTTCAACATTTCCCAGTGCGTCCCAGGGAAACACCTTGCCCCGGCTGATACTCTTTCAGTTTTCTGCAGGCGCTTCGGAGAGCGCTAGGGCATCAGGGGGCGGAAGTCCTTCCATGGCGCTGTCTCAGTCGAAGCGGGAATGGGCAACTTCTGACACCGTGTGTCGTTCAATGATGATGAATAAACTTTTATTGGGCCCAAAGTATATTGGTGGTGCATGCAGGCACCAGACGGGTGGTTCCCTAATTACGGGACCCATATGTTCCCAGCAGCTCCTAGCCCCTGTCTCTCAGTGCGAGCTGAATCGGTAGGGCGCGGCTGGATAACAAGGTCTCCTATTGCTCAAGGGTAAGGGGATTGGGGGTGTTGACGGGAAGGGGAGGAGGGAGGGTCTTGAGTTCTGTGCACTCTGCCAAGATGTGCGGCAGGGTGCCCTTTTCCCTCTTGCAAAAAGGACAGAGCGTATCATGTTCCACAGGGTACATCCGGTTCATCAGTACGGGATGCGCATGCGATCCCGCCGGCGCTCGACGCAGGATGGTCTGTTGTTGCCTGGTGAGTTTGGGGTGCGGTTCTGACACTCTGCACCTTTCCTCTCGGTACATCCGGGTAATGTTCCGAAAGTTGGTAATCGGGTGCGGTAGCTCATCCGGCTCGTGCTCGGCCCGTATTGACATTTCTCGGGCATGGTAGTCGACGATGGTGTTTCCTGCTACCTGCAAGTGAGCCGGGACCCACACGAGCTCTATGACTCTTCCCGGAGGCTTGCACTTGGATAAAATGACTCGAGCCGCGGAGGAGAGTTTCCGTAGGCCTGTCTTTGAGTCGGTGACCATTGTGTCCACGCTCGGCTGTGCGAGTGCAAGGGCCACAGCCGCTTTTTCGGCAACTGCAGGGTCTCTTGTCTCGATGGACAGGCTGACGATCAGCCTGTCGTTTGACGTAACCACCACCGCCGCTCGGTCACTGTGTTTTTGGAGCGAGGCGCCCGCGTAGAGGACCCTGGGTTCTCTTCCAGCTTCCGGACCATGGCTTTTGCCCGCGCGGTGCGCCTCTCGTCGTCCTTGCCCGGCGTCATATTCCAAGGAAGAGGTTTGGTCTGAATGGTCGTCTTCCAGTCTTCCGGAAGGGCCGCCTTGATGGGTACTGGTCGATCTGCCATCCTATTTTGCGTAGGACGGCTCGTCCGCGTTCCGTGTGACTGAGCCGGATTCTCTGTTTAGAGAGTTGGGCTTCGATGAGCTCCTCCACCGCGTTGTGGACGCCCATGTCTAGCAGTCTTTGCGTGGACGAGCATATGGGCACGCCCAGTGCTTGCTTCGTTGCCTTACGAAGCATCGTGTTTAGGGTGTCCCTATTCGCCTTCGTCAGGTGGAGATACGGGACGGAGTAGGTAACCCGCGACACGACGAAAGCACGTACCAAGCGCATGGCATCGTCCTCTTTAACGCCTCGGTTTCTGTTCGATACCCTCCGAAGCATACTAAGTATCTGTTCGGTTGTAGTCTTGACCTTTGTGACGGCGGCGTGTGCCTTCCCGTCGCCATGAAGCAGTAGGCCGAGAATCCTAATCTGCTGTGTTGGCTTTAAGGCCGTTCCGTCGATGGTGATCACGTTCGGCGGCAGCTCCTTCTTTAGTTTTACCGGTTGGATCATGAGCAGCTCCGATTTCTGGGGAGCGCAGCTCAGTCCGCAAGACTTGGCGTACCCGTGCAAGGTTGTTGCCGCCCGCTGCAAGGCATCCTTCATCCAGTCATCGGACCCGGCTCGGGCCGTCCACACCGCAATGTCGTCGGCGTAGAACGCGTGGTCCACGCCTTCCATTTGCTTGAGTAGATCGGGCAGGGGTAGGAGGGCCAGATTGAAGAGCAGGGGTGACAAGACCCATCCCTGAGGGGTGCCCCTATCGCCGAGCTAGACAGGGTCCGAGTTCTCCTCCCTTATCCTGATGGTCGCCGTTCGGTTTGACAGAAAATCTTTTATGCAGCCGAATGACTTTTGGCCACACCTGTTCTTGTTCAGACTTTGCAACATGCTCGCGTGGGACACGTTGTCAAACGCTCCCTTCAGGTCGAGGGCGAGTATCCCGCGTGGCGCGTGCCTCGTTGCCTGCTTGACGACCAGTTCGTGGAGTTGGATTATCACGTCTTGGGTGCTGAGATGTCTGAAGCCGTATATCGTCTCCGGCATCTTATCCGTTTCTTCGAGGTGCTTCTGCAGCCGGTGAAAAACCATGCGCTCCATCACCTTCCCTACGCAGGACGTGAGGAAGATGGGCTGCGTTTTGTCTATCGTGAGGGCTTTGCCATGCTTTGGAATGAAGCGGACCTCGGCGTCCTTCCATTGCTTCGGCAAGCGCGAGTTCTCCCAGACTTCGTTAATCGGCTCTAGGAGGCCGCGGGCCGCTGCACCGATCATGTTACCTAGTAGTATGCAAGTTATGGCGTGCCTGCCGGGTGCACTTCTCTTGTTACTTTCATCTATCGCTGTCCCCAGTTACGTCATGGTAAACGGCCGGTCCAGCTCTTCGTTGTGGGGTCCTTCGTACCTCTCGGGCACCGGGTACTGGCCCTTCTCTGTCTTTAGCTACTTCGCCTTCAGGTCTTCCAGGAGCCTGCGCCCGTGTCCCTTGTCAAGATGGCATGCCAACTCAAGCAACTGTCGAGCTTGAGGTGAAATGTAACTATGCCTTTATTGGATGCTTGCACCTTTATATCAGCATTCCGGCTGCCAGGGTTACACAGCATGGTTGCCAATCTTGAGCACCCTGTTTGCGAGGCCCGATACAAAGTACACGTGGCCGTATAGTTGGTATGTTATTATTTATCACTGCCACTAAACTGGTTCCTGCAAGAATACGTATTTCATTTTGTAGCAAATATTCGCAGAGAATGGTACCATGATAAATGACCTACTTGGCCGTATTTAGTGCAGCATTTTCAAAAAAAGATTGAAAAACCTCTCTTCTCGATTGTCATTGCATTGTTGGATGTTGAGTGGCCTACGTCAATTTTTTCTAGATAGACAGATTATTTCCGTTTGAGTGAATATGAGTTTCCGCTTTGTAAGCTGTAGATTGGCGCGTCATTATATTTTAATTTCTTGCTGACAGCCAGAAATTATTTAACTTTCATATAATGCAAGTGAAGGAATAACCACACTGGGCGGGAGTAATCCCAGGGAAACCATTGATGTCTTCACACTGCTGCAACTCTAGTGTCACTGTAAATAATTTATAATAGAAATATCTAGGCAATTCACAGCGACTCAAACCGTAACACCATATTATATTCTATGCAAAATATACACACTGCCAATGCTTTTAAATGTATTTTATAAATCAGATATTGAGATACAAACAACTTCTGTACGAACACTTCGCGAAGATTTCATCAATCCTTGCTCACATGATAAGTAAGGAGTATTACCTTGCCTTTTTTTCATTTTGAACTTCTGTGACTCTTTCATGTGAAAGTGCATTAACTTGAATCCTTTGTAATCTGAATATGTGTGCTATTGCTGTCTGCTTTGTAACGGTGGCTGTGGGTTTCAGTGAAGTTGCTTGTTTTTCTAGCGACTTTTACCCGCAACCTCCATCGTTGATGGAAATAAACAAGTTATTATTATTATTATTATTATTATTATTATTATTATTATTATTATTATTATTATTATTTATATTATTATGGTTGTTGTTATTATTGTTATTATTGAGTTTGGCACTGGTGCACGTACAGCACGGATCTGATTTCTATCGTTGTCTGCCTTCGCAGTATGCCCACGTCACATCGGATTATCAAGCTACACTTTCACTAGGGCTGCAACACAATGGTCGGATAGTGCGCCTGCGCAGGAATCCTGGCCCCGGGACTACAACGACGGCAGCATATAGAAGACATCGTCGTCATCATCATCATCAGCCTATATTTTTTATATGTCCACTGCAGGACAAAGGCCTCTGCGATCTCCAATTACCCCTGTCTTGCGCTAGCGCATTCCAAGTTGCGCCTGCAAATTTCCTAACTTCATCACCCCATCTGGTTTTCTGCCGACCTCGACTGCGCTTTCCTTCTCTTGGTATCCATTCTGTAACCCTAATGGTCCATCGGTTATCCATCCTATGCATTACATGGCCGGCCCAGCTCCATTTCTTCCGCTCAATGTCAACGAGAATATCGGCTATCCCAGTTTGTTCTCTGATACACACCGCTCTCTTCCTGTCTCTTAACGTTAGTCCGAAGATTTTCCGTTCCATCGCTCTTTGTGCGGTCCTTAACTTGTTCTCGAGCTTCTTTGTTCACCTCCAAGTTTCTGCCCCATATGTTAGCACCAGTATATTGCACTGATTGTACACATTTATTTTCAACGAAAGTGGCAAGCTCCCTGTCAGGATTTGGCAATGCCTTCCGTATGCACTGCAACCCAATTTTATTCTTCTGATGAATTTCTTTCTCGTGATCAGGGTCCACCGTGAGTAATGACCTAGATAAACGTACTCCTTTACAGACTCTAGAGGCTGACTGTCGATCCTGAATTCTTGTTCCCTTAGCAGGCTGTTGAACATTATCTTTGTCTTTTTCATATTCATCTTCAACCCAATTCTTACACTTTCTCGATTAAGGTCCTCAATCATTTGCTGAAATTCGTCTTCATTGTTGCTCAATAGGACAATGTCATCTGCAAACCGAAGGTTGCTGAGATATTCGCCGTTGATCCTCACTCCTATGCCTTCCCAGTCGAAGAGCGTGCGTTGTCTAGAAGACAACGCACGCTATAAAAGTGGCCCCATCGCCTGCTTCACACAGTTCGGCAGTGGTACACGTACAGCACGGATCTGATTCCTATCGTTCTCTGCCTTCGTATGTGAGGAACTTTGTGCCATAGGTTTTGTAGAACTTAGAAGTGCACTGCTGCCGAACAATTCATTGTGGCGACCTGTACTGTATTGTGCTTGCGCTTGCTTGATCAATGGCGGGAAAGGATTCTGGTAAAAATGCTGCAAAGGGGTGCGGTGCTCCTTCGGAACAGGACGCTTGAAACTCAAAAGATTTGTGTGAGATGACTAAAGCACTTGAGAATTTGAGGCATGATTTCAGAGAAGAAATGCGGGAGCTTAAGAAAGGTGTATCCTATTGCACTGACATCTGTAATGATGTCAAAGGTATTGCAACTGAGATCAAGAACTTGAGAGTTGAAATGCAGCAATTGCTCAGGCAGAACACAGAACTCAAAGGCGAAAACGCTCGGCTAACACAATATCGTGAAGATGTTGAGCAATACCAGCGTTCGAACAACCTCGAGATAAGGGGCCTCCCAGATGGGAACGACCCGCTTTTAGTGATAAACAAAATAGGCGAGATTGTAGGGGAAAGCATTGATAGCATGGTTGACATTGAGACGTGTCACTGGGTGCACACTCCTAAACCGGATGCCAGGAACATAGTTGTTCGCTTTGTAAGGCGGAGTAAGCGCAATGACCTGCTGTCAATGTGCAGAAAGGAGAAGATTGACACCTCGATGCTTTATCTGGAAAGAAAAACTCCGATTTTTGTGAATGAGCATTTGACGCCAAAAAACAAGGCACTACTATCAGATGCGATCAAAAAGAAAAAGGCAGCCAAATGGAAATTTGCCTGGACCTCTGGAGGCAAGGTGCTTGTGCGTAAAGAAAAAGGATCCGACATTATTCATATTGCTCATGAAGGAGGCTTGGATAAAATCGACGGTTAAAGACTGAGGCGAACTAATGGCTTTTTGTTATTTTCTTCATGATGATGTACCCAAACGACTATTGCAGGTACTACACGGTTGATGATTTTAATCGTGATTTTTCTTGTGGCAAGTTTTTTCTGCAATGCATGCAAACTGTCGAAGTATTCGACTAAAAGAACATGACATTGCTGCTTTTTTGCATTCGTTGTCCTTTCTGTTTGACATTTTAATGTTCACTGAAACATGGCTATCAGATGATGGCACTAAACCCCACTTTCCGGGCTACCGATCTGAACATCTCTGTCGTAAGCAAAAGAATGGCGGAGGGTTGGCTGTGTACTTTAGGGATACTTTTTCCTACAAGCTGTTAGATAATTTCTCAACTATGAACGCTGATTTCAAATGTTTATGCTTACGTATTGGAAAAATAGTGGTGGTCACTTTTTACCGGCCACCGATGGGACACAATGGTCGCTTCTTTGAATTCATGGACTTGGTCTCGTCTAGTTGAGCTGATTGAATGAAGTGAAATACACAATGAACATAATACAAACGTAGCTTATGAAAAATTCTATTCTTTACTACGCGATTCATATAATGCTGCATTTCCAGTGTTAAAGTTGTCCTCTCGTACTAGAAAGAAACTAAGGAAACCGTCGAATAATGCTCAGCTTTATCAACGTATCAAAATAAAAAACCGGCTATACCATAACTTCATTCATTCACGAGACCCAGCTACATTGTCAGATTTCAAAAAGTACCGCTTTAACGACCGACTTAAGGAAAGCGAAACGGCACTACTAGCAGAGTCTTTTTTGAGGGCGTATATAACAAACCACGTCGAATATGACAGGCTGTAAACTCGATAACTTCAAGAAAGATAGCCAGCGATAAAATTACGCAACTGGTGAAGGGATAGCTAATGCAATTAACACGCATTTTGTTGATGCAGGTTCCTATAACATCAATGTAAACGTGTGCGATGGCACAATGCTGATGGATGCAACACTGAGGCAATCTTATTTACTACGACCTACTGACCCAAATAAAATCTCAAATATAATCAACAAGTTAAAAAATAATGTAACTCCTGGTGTTGACGAACTTGGCTCAAATGAAATAAAGTTAATATCGCCATAATATGGGAAGTTCTTAGCTATATAATTAACATCACTTTGACTACTATTTCCTAAACAATTAAAAAAGTCGCCTAAGTTACCCCAGTATACAAAGGTGGTGACGTAAATGCCCTATCTAACTACAGACCTATTTCTGCACTTCCTGCATTATTTAAAATATTTGAAAGCATAATTCATGACAGATTACTATCATTTTTTGAAAGACATCAAGTAATAACTCACTGCCAGTATGGCTTTCGGAAGCACCGGTCGACTGAACAGGCTCTTGTGCACATAAAGGACAAAACAATCGAAAACATGGAAAGTAGAAAATACACACTGGGTTTGTTTTTATACATTCAGAAGGCATTTGATTCTATACAGTTCGATTTATTACTGCACAAATGATCAAGATACGGAGTGCGGGGTATTGCATTAGACGTTCTTAATAGTTATTTGTATGATCGATATCAATTTGTCAAAACCAATGACGCTGTGTCGATGCTTGCGAAGCTAAAACAGAAAGTGCCACAGGGATATATATTGGGTCTATTATTATTTCTTATTTGCACAAATTATGTTGTAGAGATAGATAGTTCCGCTCAAGTTATAATGTATGCGGATGATACTAATATCTTCTTCTCTTCACATAATCTACTGACACTAGAACGTTCTCTAAATAACTACCTTACGCACCTATCAAACTGGTTAAGAAGAAATAGATTACGGTTAAATGCCTCAAAAACAACATATGTCACATTTCGTCCGGTAAATAAAGCTTTCCATAACAAACTTAGTGTAAAATTTGAGGACACTTTAATAAACCAAGTTGAAGTGCAAAAGTTTCTCGGGGTTCATTTTAAGGAAGAGCTTAAGTATGGAACTAGCGCGTACAGTTGGATGTCTATACAAGATATCTCAGCTCATACCTTTCCGGTTAAAAAAGAATATTTATTTTTGCCTCTTTTACTCCAAGCTAACTTATGGTTTATTGTTGTGGGGGACCACTACGCAACACAATTACAATAAACTCATTACTTTACAAAAAAAAGTGTTGGGCTGCTTTGAGTCTTTTCATGAAATGTGCAGGATTTAAGAACAGCTCCTCTGATCAAGAAACATAGCATCCTAAGGGTGGACCAGTTAATTATTTAATAGTTTTGCAAGAAATACACCAGAAGAAGCTTTACGAAAGTTGTGGCTCCGAAAACGCTCAATATCTTTTAGGGCACCACCAACATCGAACACCAAAAATTAGAAAAAACTATGGAAAGCAAACAATGACCTATCAAAAACCTGCCATCTTAAACAAATTTGAAGGAATGATAAACTTCGAATGTACAGCACGTGTATTTAAACGCCATGTTATGGAAACATTGTTGTCCTCTGGTATAAAGTACAATCAGAACTAAGCATTTTTTTGTAACACAGAAAGCGATCTGTAAATCTTGTCCTCTGTTCCTTTTATTGTGTATATTGAATCAATGTTATCTATTATGTGAGAGGTTTTCACGATGCACAAGTGAAATGCATCTTGTTTTTTTTATTATTTAATCGTATGCAAATTTTGATAGTGTCATGCAATGTATGATCTGTTGTGTGTACTACTGAACAAGCGACACGTTCTCGTTGTTATAGGACGGTGCAAAATGTCGCGTTATATAACTTCTCTTTGTCAACGCAATTTTATTGTCAATGTTTGGTACAGCAGATTTTTTTTCAATGTTTTGTAAGTGCATCACTCTGAGCTGTTTGGGCTGAGGCCTCGTCAGGAACAAACTGCCTTTAGCTTCTGTCCCTGCATCAGGCTTTATGTGCTGTCTGCTGTGAAAACAGAAATTAAAAAAATATTTATAGCGCGGAGACAGTCCACATTGCATGTTTTATTTATTATTTGTACTATACAGCAATTTGTTATATTGATTCACTGGATTGGTATGATCAATCAAATGTTCTCGTTTTACAGGTAGATGTTGTCGAAACGCTTTTTCCGCTAACCACGATTTCTTGGAGATTACCCTAAAATTTGCGCTGCCTGCAATTTTATTCACAAATGTTATTTGTGTGTAATACATGTCTTGATTTTGCATAAGATATATCACAAACTCTCATCGATTATATGAGTTCATCGAATGCGTGTTCCTTTCAGTTTCACATTTTGTGCGGTATGGAGCCAACGTGGACGTGAGGACGCTTGACATGCATGCAGAGTCGTAAATCTTGCATGAGCTGGAGTTTCCAAATGACGAAGAATACGCAAATGAAACCTTCTTCCATGACATTTCCTTGATTACGAAGGTGTACTCGTAGTCAATCTCTAGGGCAATTATTAACACAGCGCGCGTTTCATAATTAGATCACGTTCGCGCGGGCCCTGCTTCGTGGTTAACTCTAATGAAAATCCAACGTATTAATACGCTCAGAAGGTATCGTTGCTACATATTTTGAACAGCCACCGTGTATTGCCGGTGGAGGCGGTCGAAGTGTTATTTCGTGTTATTAATATTGATTACCGCGCACCTTTACTAACTCTGGCGCGTCAGCTCCTTGCTGCTCGGCCCACTGATTCATCGACCGCGTTGTGATGCAAGTAAAAAGACACGTCCTGCGAGAATGAATACACGTATAGAAGCTCTAATTTTGGCACTGCTCTTCCAGCAGCCGAATAAATGACTTCGTTGGCCCCGTGAGTATTACGGCAGCAGCAGCTACGATGAATCGGCGAAGACATTGGCACGCAACATATCATGTCAGAACGCTACGCGTAGCACCATCCTTTTCCATGCAGTCGGCCCGTTATCATACATTGTGTGTTTGTTCAGTCTTTGATGTGAGCTTGAAAGCATGTATTCATCACGTAATGCCAGGTGGCTTTCGGTTGAAAGCAAGCTGCGAATGCTCACGTAGCGTGAAATATCTAGCTATAGCTAACCAAAATTTAAAACATGGACATTAATAACAAGATCCACTAGTAAATTACTACTGTAGCTTTGAAGCATTGGCAGCCGTTTCACTGACATTCGAAATACTATTTAATACTACTGGAAATTATAAGGGGCGTTTCTGTTTGAATGTGCACATTTCTGAATAATATGTATACGAGTGCATCGCACAAGGCATTCTTTCGTAGGAATTACAAGGAAAGGCTAGCTGACATGCGTATTATGCCACTAATAACGTAAGTTTGAGGAGAGTAATTAACAAAACTGTGTTGCTGTTATAGTTATCAAGAGGCAAAACAAAAATTCTGCAGCGACACTTACGATTGCTTATGCGCGCGAATGCGAAAGCATTAAAATCTCTTTGGTATTTTTTCCCGCGCGTTTCTTCTCCGCACAAGCTCTTGCCTGCGTTCTAACTGCGTCTCGGTAATGCCAAATGAAAACGCGCCAAGCGTCTCAACACACTCACTTGCCCGCGAGGAGTTCATAACTCGAAGGACCGTTCAGTGGCGTTCGATTGAAGATTAACAATTTTTATTTCATGCATCCATTTTAAATGCGAAGCATTTGTTGGCGAACATTTGCCACTTTGAGAGTATCAATCAATCAATCAATCTATCTATCTATCTATCTATCTATCTATCTATCATCTATCTATGTAGCCACCTACGTTTTGGTGCTCTCATGGCAGTTTCGTTAACTTGGCAGGTACCAAAATTGGCATAGTATGACAACAGCGTATGAACAACATAAATGACATGTCATGACATGAATGACATTGGTGTTATGTAGCTCATGAAACAGTCGCCTAAAATAACGACCCAGCGAAAAGAATTAACACTCAAGAACCACTGAAATGGTTCCGGATGGGGCTACTAAGTGAAGGAAACACTAAAGGATTATTAGAACCCATAGTCATGACGATGACTCAGCAGAAATTACAATGACTCAGTGAGAACAAATTACCACTCAAAAGCCATTGAAATCGGTTCTGACGTGGGTACTAAGTGACGTGGGTACTGGGACGGCGCAACACCCCCAGAGATGATGTTCTGCAGTCACCCATGCGCAAACCAGGCTCTTGCTGCCTGTGCCCACCAGCCACCTAGTAGCAGAGGCAGTACCAAGCAAAGCTGTTCACAGCAGGCTCCAGGAGATCCGTCAACGCCAGAAGGTCTACTGTAACCATGGAACGAAGCACCTACCACCACTCTCTCGAGGTCAGCCAGTCACTACATAAGACAGCCTCCAGCGAACCTGGTCACCTGCCATTCTTCTGAGGCCAGCCAATACGCCCCGTTCAGTGATCCTGAGAACGGAAGATGGTCGAAAAATCAGACGCAGAAGAGAACACCTGCGGGACTTAACGACCCATCTCGAAGATAGTCCAGCCAAGGCTCCCGAAGAAGGCTCCAAAGAAGAACACCCCTCTCAAGAGCTACGCAGAAGCACGAGCAGTCGCCACAAGCCCTGTCGATACCCGCAACCTGAAAGGCACAATTAATTTGTTTCCCAATAAAGGGGACATGTAGCACGGCGGAATCTGCAGTCGTCACCGAGCACCTTGGCTTAGCTACATACCCCAGACGGTTGCGAATGCCTACTTAAGGAACAGCATATCCCGGCTTCTTTGCCGTAAGCAACAAACACGCTCCCGGAGCTAATCATTCCATGCCTTTTGGCAGGTGAGCCTCCTGCTATTACTTATTTTATCATTGTAATTCTTTGCCGCTGACTGCACAGAAATGCCTTCTGATTTTGCTGCTTGTTTTAAGGTGATACCATCGGATGCGAAAATTTTAAGATGTTGGTTTGCAAAGAAGGTACCTTGGGATACGATGCTCTACAATAGCTGAAAACAGCTACACAAAAATGAGTAGCGTTAAACGTGGAACCTGGTCGTGCCAAACATGTCGACCAGGGAAAGAACACACAGGGAGACTTGACACAGGCAGCAAAAGAATCGTCTTCACAGCAATTTGTTGCTGTGACCAACTAGACTAGACCAACTTGCATCTAACCTAGAAAGGCTCACTACGAAAGTACAGGAACTTCTTACATTTAAGGACACGGTTGGAAAGATTGAGAACGCGATGCAGGAAGTCCAGACTTCAATCGAATTTCTTTCTGCAAAATATGACTCGGTACTGGAGACAGTCAGCAACAATAAGTCTGAGGTGAGCAGAATTACGTTCCAAGGTTGATTCGCTCTCTCCTACCGCCGAGTTCCAGTCAGACCTGATTGACAAAACAATTGAGCAAATGAATGAAAAGGTACAGTGCAGTAGCAGAAAGAATTTCGAGCAAGCCGAAGGAGAAACTGCAATCCTTCCTCAGTGGCCTTGCGCATAAGCTTGAGATAACTAACTTTGCAGAAAGTTGAATCTCTGCTATTGACCGTTCTCCCAGCAGGGACAATGATATACCAGCTATTCTGGTCCAGATGTGCTCCGTTGAAGCGAAGGAACATTGGTTTCGATCACGTAAAAACCTGCCTGGATTAGTTCAGCATGAGATTTTCATGGTTGTTTTTCAATGAAAACCTCACACGGGTTAATCGTGAACTGTTCTGGCAAGCTCGTACTAAAGGAAAGGAAACGTCCTCCTTGTACGTCTGGACAAGAAATGGCAAGGTTTTTGCGAGGAAAGCAGACGGTGCTCCAGTCGTTCAAATTCAGAAAAAAATTGGTCATTGCAAGGCTTATCTAGTTATGGGTAGTAGCTCTTTCATAGTTTGCTATTATTTTTCGAAATTTCTACGTTGTTTTTTTTTTTTGTCTGGATAACAGTGCTCTCCATGTTACGTAAACATCAGAAGCATTCGTAAGCCCTAGCACTATCTAGTAGCCAATCTACCTCCTGTTCCATTGGTTTTTGATGTCATTGTACTCACCGAGATAAAGATTGCACCAGATTTATTGTCTCTTTTTGCGTTACTGGGCTATGAGTGATTATCTTTTTTCGTACAGTTGGGAAAAGTGGGGGAGTAGCTGCCTTCATAAAAAACACTTGGGCAGTATCCGAACTAAATTTGCCTTTCGATCATGGCGAAGCTATTACTCACCGCTTATGTAATCCTCATTTTTCATTAGCCATGCTTTCTGTATATCCCCCCCCCCCCCCCCCCAATGTGGAAACAGACGTATTTTTCTGCCTGAGCTCGACTCTGCGTTGTCTCTCTAGTAACCGATAAATGTATCGGCCTCACAGGCGACATTAATATCAATACGCTATGTCCAACAGTATGGATACCCGCTTAATACTTAGATGCACTATCTAAATAGGGAGTTGAAACGGCAATCTACACAGCAACTCGCGAGGAATCCCTATCTAAACGCCCTGTTTCATCCTGCATTGATCATGTTCGAGCCCATAATCTGGAAGTTAAATCTAACAGCACAGGTTAAGCTTTCTGACAATTACTTCTTCAGCTGTTCACTGAAACATACTGTGAATCCCTTGTTACCACAGACTATCAACTCCAAATAACAAATTTGGATAACTGGTCCAATGCTTTTCGATAAACTAGTACAAGAAAATTACTGGATAGTTATGTACTCTGTCACCAGAAAATATGTACCGGAATAACAATCTACGGCTTTGCTTCTTCTAGTAGACTAAAGATAATGAACCGTATCCTAAAAAAAATTGCCTATAGCCTCTCTTATGGCACAGTTAGTCAGGGGGACGATGTCTCGTTGAGCATGTGCCAGTCAGGCATGTTGTTTGTCGAACAACAAGTTCTGTTCGACATCATGTGTAAGAATTGTTTTTCTCCTATATTCAAAAACTTGAACGTGAAATCTCGCTGCTTACGTCACTTAGAAAAATATATTGTTCCTCGTGTGTACACAAACTATGACAATAGGACCCGTGCTTTCTACGTGCCGGCTAATTTTAACAATCTGAATGATAATGAGACCACAGGGTCATTTAAAGAAATAAAAGCATTCTTAAGGTCATGGGCGATACAGAAAGCCCAAAACTGTTAAAATTTCCTGCAGGATTTGTAAGCACGCTACAATCACGGTTCACATGCAGAAGAAGACATCATACAATGTACTTTTTTTTTGTACCTGTCAGAACCTGTTTGAGCGTACTGTTTTAACCTCTGATGTCACTGTTTTCTCTTAATTTATTCTTCTACCTTGTTGGCATAAATGATATATGT
The DNA here is from genome assembly GCF_013339745.2 of Dermacentor silvarum. Classification (NCBI taxonomy): domain Eukaryota; kingdom Metazoa; phylum Arthropoda; class Arachnida; order Ixodida; family Ixodidae; genus Dermacentor; species Dermacentor silvarum. Next base: position 112,076,036 of record NC_051163.1, read on the forward strand.
TTTCAATATTATAGTACCCAGTGTTTTCCCCCTATCTTTTTCAACATAATTTTTTGTGCTTTGTAATCCGTTTAGTATACACGTAATAGTACTACCTGCCGACTGCCCAGCCTGCACACAAGCAATGTTGCTTATGCGGGCTGGATCTGTAACTAGGATGTGAATAGATGTAATAAATATTATTATTATTATTAATTTGTAGCTCCGTTTCATTCGTTTAGGCAGGCGGCAACACGTGTTGTCGAAATCCGGTAACCCAGCATTTAAGTGAATGATATCATTAATACAAACATTAAACAAAAGTTGTCCCAGCACGCTCCTTTGTGGTAAACCAAATTTATTGTATAGGTGGGATGACGTTTGGCCATTTATATATGTGCACTGTAATCATTTCCTCAGATAAAACTGATCAAAATTCAAGAAACTACCGCATATTCCTTAATGCTGTATTTGTCGATGAACTCGGCGATGAACGCTTGACTGTAAATGTGCAAGGTGACTGTGAACGTCTCTCTTCCTTCTCCTCTTTCAATCCCTTCTCCCCTTTTCCCAGTGCAGGGTTGCCAACCGGGCTCAGCCTGGTTAACCTCCCTGCCTTTTCTTTATAACTTTTGTCTCTCTCTTGTCGATTAATGTAGTATGGTCAAGACAATCAAACGCCTTGCTAAAATACACAAATAGCGCACACGTAAACATATTTTTTCTATATTTTGTGCGATCGATTCTTTTAAAGATAGTAGATCCGTTTCTATTGATTGCATGTTGAACAGTGGTCGACGCTGCTTCCACGGAGGACGTCGGTGCTGGCTCTTTGCAGTAATTTGTGGGCTCTCAACAACGGCCAGCTTGTAGCGATTTTCGTCTTGACAGTGGCTACCGCTTCCAACTAATGCGGTGGTTGTGGTCCCCTAGAATGGAGGCTCTCTGTCTGCCCATCCAAAGTCGCCGTCGTGCCCCGTCGTAGTCCAGGAGGGCGCTTGTGAAGTAGTCGCTTCGCAGGAAGCGCACAAAGAATGACCTTGCCATTTATATTATAAGAAGCCAACAAACAACGACACCAAGGACAACATTGGGGAAATTACTTCTACTTACTAATAGAAATGAAGAAATAAGAAATGTATCATTTATTTAATTCTATTAGTAAGTGCACGTAATTTCCTTGGTATTATTTACCGTGGTATGTTGTCCTTGGTATTTATCAAAAAGAAATTTATAATTTCTTCAATTCAATTATTAAGTAGAAGTAATTTCCTCTATGTTGCCCTTCGTGTCGCTGTTTGTTGGGTTCTTATGATATGGTTAATAAATCGGGTCCCTCAGTTCTCTTTCTTCTCGTTCTTGCCATTTATAGACGCACGTGGCCGATGATCCACTGCAGTTTGAGGTCCCAGAACTCCTTTCGCTTATCAACTCGGGTCGTCGAACACAGGAAGAAGCGATACCTGGTGCTGATACCTCCAGACAGAGGAGGAATAGCCGCGGAGTTTGGTGCGTCATGGCGCCAAACTCGGCCGTAATGACGCCTATGTGAACGCGGAAAATCAAATTTGAACTGCACGCCACAATGGCCTTCAGTAGGCGCGAACCCTTGTGGGCCCCGTCTTCGCACTACAAGGAGCGGGAGCACCGCGAAGAGAATCAAAGGCATCCTTTGAGTGCCAATAACGCCGCTTCTGCCGAACGCGGTAAAGTAGTTTTTGCAGAACAGTATTTCTGAAACAGTGTATTTTAACGTCAACTCGATTTCTCGACTCCGATAAAAAGTGCTTCCGCATCCCTCTAAAGAGTGGCTTATACCCACTAAAAGGGATGGGCCAAGCAGTGCACTCTAATTATAATCATCGTTGTCATAATTGTAGCATTATAGGACACGCGCCCTTGATGAAACATACATCCGTTTTCTTCTGCAAACAAAATCTAATTTATAAGATCCGGGCACTCGTGCGTGCTCTTGTTCTTGTTATTTGCTTTAGCACATGGCACGTACCCACGAGGGACTATTGGCCAAGGTTCGCAATGCAAACATAGCGAAATTTCTTGCTTCCCGCTAACATAATATTTCGCATTACGAAGAATAGGTAGTATTATATATAAATAGCAGAAAAAAACGCGCATGTGCTCGTGTAATTTTTTATAAAGCGCCTCGGATAAAAAATGCTAATTACATGTCAGCATTGAGACTAACAATAATAAAAAAATGTGTTTCACATGTCAGCCTTCTTATGGCAATGATATAATTATACATAGCCTTACATACTTCCTTTACGCAACTACCAAGGAAGGTGTCACCAAAATTTAAAATAATAGGCACTGAGACAGCAAGGCGAATACACGATAGCGTTTGCACTAAGTATGCATTTATCTTGCGATTCGGCAGAAGAAGGGAAAGTGTTCCAGGGTTCAATGTGCGCACAGATGCAGCCTCACCTTCATCCTCTTCAACAGCTGCCAGCACGCTTTTCGTTGCTCTCTTGCGGCATTTGGTTTTTCTGCTGTCATCTTCCTAATTTACACTCACTGCAAAACGAAGAGCTCTTCCAGAGATCTCTAATTAAGCCTGTGTTAATGCGGTGCGCGTGCTGCAAAAAATTTGATGTTGGTGTCGGCGTCGGCGGCGTTGTCCGTTACGGAAAAATCATCCTGAACTACGCATCGCGAACCACGCAGGCCCTCCGAGTGGCGCAGATGCGTTACGAACTAATTGAATTTCTCAAAGTAAAATGCGTCCGAAAATTCCTAAAGTACGACTTGCATAAAACCTGCAGACATGATTGCGTCGGATTGTAATTTGAATGTACGAGAAAACTTAATTCTGTTACGCAGAAACTCAAACCTCTTTTCCAGCTGCCGTGTGACGTCTGTATTAGTGGGAGCGACGCGCCCCACTCAGTTCCTTGCCACGCCATGCAGATGGCGCTTGCCTCCGCGCATCCAGGGCAGCGGCCGCGCTCGCCTTGCGGGGGAAAGAAAAAAAATGTGGTTGATCCCTCTTATATAGGAATCGGTATAGAACACGAAAGTGAAACGTGTCTTCACAGAAGTAGTGTAATGTTTATTGCACATTGATATATAATGTATATTGGTGTTTTGTGGCTAAAGCGCCCTTAGGCGTTGATGCACCCACGCTGACGCCTGGTGGCACGTCTCCTCCATCACGACTACCAACGTCGATGACCATGAGCAACCGTCGTGCATATGGAAGCTGCACTACGCTGCACACGCTAGCACAACGCGAAAGACGAAGCACGTAACTGACACACTAATACAACGCGCAAGACAAAGCACGTAACTGAATCGTCACCGAGTCAAATCAGCGCGTACAGCGCGTCGTAATTGCAGCCTCCGTGATCAACTTCAGAAACATTTTCAGAGCTAATTGCGGAGGCCACGCTCCGCTGTGCTGAGTACGGTGAACGCCACCTAGGTGGCGTTGGTAGTGCTTCTTGATGCCAGCGTCCCTTCGAATGCTGGCATCGAGGCGTCGTAATGCTGAGACCACCGAAGCGTTCACTGTCGGTGCGCGTTAGTGTCATAATGCAGTACTTCTCTTTTCTGCTCGTAGGCGGCGGCACCGCCCCGAGCAAGAGCGCGGGTACACGGAGGAGTGTTAAGCCCAGACCACACGTACGCTTGCGGACGCGCGTAAGCTCGCGTCTACGCGCCTTGCGGTTGCCGCGCCTAGCGAGGAATGGCGGTTTGCATCCACAAATACGCGCGACAGCGCGCGCCACTGGCTTCACTTGTTTACACCTTGGCAGACGCCACTTCGTATCAAAATGCTTCAAAATGCTTCAAAGTGCTTCAAAATGCTTCGATATCTATAAACGTAATTGTTATCTTTTTGGAGCTGTTAGATCAGCACGAAAAGTGAAGAAGAAGCACTTTCTTGCATGATATATTTCTGCTTAACTGAGAGTTGAATGTACCGCGCCGTCGCTGCGTAGCCAGGCGCGCCGACGCGAGGCAGCCCAGGCGCGCGATAACTGAGAGGAGCTATCACCGAGATCGCGCCGCGTTTCGACGCGTACGAGCCGTGACGCACCGTCTGCGCATGCGTGGGCGTGCGGACGCGAGCTTGCGCGCGTTTGCAAGCGTACGTGTGGTCTGGGCTTTAGATATATAAGGCGCGTCTGTGTAGCTTTCTGCAAATGCGTTTGTGGCGCAATGGGTTAAACGCTCGGCGATCTATCGTCGCGGACCGAGAGGTCGTGGGTTCGATTTCCAAATTTTGCATGTTTGTGGAACTTTTTCTTCTGGTTTCTTTCTTTGTATTATGTTCTATGACGTATTTCCGTGACGGAAATACGTCAGTGAAGTCTTGGTGGACCCCGGCATAAAACACTTTCGTGTTAAAAAGAACCAGAAAACTTGCCATCGTGGTTAGCATGCGCCACCAGCGGTTGCAGGTAAACATTACGGTTACATAAGCTGCCGTTGCCAGGAAGCGTGAGAAGCAGTCAGGGATCTTTGAATGCTACCGCGTTCCACTATTAAAGGCGAAGCGTAAGCGCCCTGCAATTTTTGGGGCAGCTGATACCCATCGTACGTCCTGATCTCACCGCACCATCTCACCACAGCCTTGCGCTTCCTGTACGACTTTCTCCTTTCCTTTGCATGTCGCCATATCTCCACTTCATGATGGAGGATCAATGTAAGTGCATTTCAAATCAAGATCTGAGGCCTTCACGCTAGCATGCATAGGAGACAGGTGTGCCACCCATGCAGCAATGGTAATTCTATTCAAGGAATTTCTATAGTAGAGCCGTCTTTGCCTCAGTCATACGCCAACAAGACCCGACGTGGTTACTCAGTGGTTATGGTGTTCGGACTGCTGAGCAGGAGGTAGCGGGATCGAATCCCGGACACGGCGGCCGCATTTAGATGGGGGCGAAATGCAGAAAACATCCGTGTGCTTAGACTTAGGTGCATAATAAAGAACCCCAGGTGGGCCAAATTAATGCGGAGTCCCCCGCTACGGCATGCCTCATAATTAGATGGTGGTTTTGGAACCGTAAAACCCCACAATTTTTTTAACTTTAACAGTTCACTACGCTTTCATCTTTTGCCTGTTCTTGTCAATTATTTGTCCATGTCATGTCGCGTCGCATAATTTAAATGGTTGGTTGTTTATTGTGGTAAAGCACAAAGGTTAAAGCATCCACTTTTTCCCCGCAACCCAGTGAAAGCTTAGTCTATAGTCTAAAAGCGAAGTTTACTAAAATTCATCACAAGCTCACCAATGCGAATTAATAAATATTTACACTACATTCCTGGATGAGGTAAATAAAGAATTTCGTAACAGAAAGGGGTGTAAATACAGGTATACCACACGTATAAAGATTTGGTCATTGAGAGAACTAACGAGACACTGAGACGTCACAAAATGGCTCAAGAATCCATGAAAGTGAAGAACGCAGCGCTGAAGATAGACAGTCTTCCACGTTTGCGTACGACAAAGCTTTATACCACACTACACGAGGAGAGACAAACGCTTAAATGACTTCTGCAGAACGGATACGGTGACGTAGCTTAGCATAGAAAATTGATTTTGCCCCGTGCTGGCAGATGTAGTTGAAAACGCGCTGTTGTCGTGTCAAATAAACAAAGGGAAAGACATATACTGATATATCTTATTTTGCAGATCGATGGAGAAGAAGAAATAGCTGAGCAGCTCTGAACGCCGACTTCCGTGACAAATGGCCGCGTGCATCTAGGTCCGATATCCCCATTAAACGCGCCATTCGTCATCGGTTCGGGTGGACAGAAAGGTAAAGAAAAAAAGGAGAGCGAACGAACTGCGGCATATAAACACGGCGTTATGACACCATGCATCGTAAACGGCGAAATTGCCGAGAGGGTAATGCCATAAAACAACACCAGGTGTGTAATATTTATTAAAATTGATCTTTAAAGTGTTTTTCTGACTTTGTTCTTGCTGCCGGCGTTGTGGTTGTTGTTGCGGTTATTGTTTAACATATTGCTGGATAACTAAGCTGAAAAAACAGGACAAAGTAATTGCGAAGCTTTATAGGGTAGGATTGAGAATATCGAGCTAGCAAATCCCATGAACGAAATCAAATGATTGAGACAGGATTTGAACCAACTTTATCAGTATGGAAGGATGCTAAATCTGGAGGTGCATGGCACATCGGTTAAGGATAAGAAAAACTTACTTTATGTAATGAATCAAGTAGGTGTTTCACTGAGACTGCATCAATCGATCAGTCAATAGAACTTTATTTTCATGAACAACACAAATATATACGAAGGTTATTTGGACCGATAGCCTACCTAAAGTGGCTAGTAGCTGGTCCAATACAATATACAACAAAATATGCATAGGTCAGCTCAGAGGGGAAAACACGCAAAAAATAGAGAGAGAAGAGCACATATACATACATATATGTATGCGCATACATTTATCCTTATAATGCATACATACATATTTTTAACATACAATGAACATAAACTCACACAACTTCTGCCAAGATACACGCAAGTTCGCCCAGGTCTTGGATATACAGAAAAAATGACTTCCATGCTAGGCCGAAATTACGTGCAGTTTTTAACTCAAGGGGGACCATGTTCCAAATTTTACTTCCATTAAATTTTATTAGGCTTTCGCCATAAACGTTGACATTTAGTCAGATTATAGTTGCAGTTCGAAGCATGTCACGTATTGCGTATAGGAACGTGAGGAGGATCGACGGGATGAAGAGAGTTTCTATTAGTTACGTTATTGATTGAAACAGCAATTACGCCCCCACAGGGGCGTCTGCGTCAGCAGGCATTTGGTGTGTTGCGACACCACCTACCCGAGCACATGGGGTCAGACCCTCCCGCGGTTAACCGTGCGTGGATTAGCCATGTTCGGGGAAAAGGGGATCCTGGGGGTTGAGTTAATGCCTGGTGTTTGGACCGTTATGGCCCCTCGGCGGAGGCAACACACCTCTTTGGCCTACGCTTCACGTAGACGGCACCCCAGGACTGACCAAGCCGCGGGAAATCGGTAGTTGCCTTTTCCTATCCTCTTCTCGAATCATCGTGTCTCTCTCACATTGAATCTTTCCTGTCCTGTCTCCACTTCCGTTTACTTCCGGTTTTCTAGGCAGCGAAGGTTAACCCTGTTTGAGCAGTCAACCTAGGTTATGTTATATACGGTTATAGTGGTAACGTACTACTGGCGTTTGCAGGGCCTTTTTCACAGGTCCTGCAGCGTCCCATTTTAGCGCTCCACGGGGGGTGGCTGGCGTTACTGCTGAAAAGTACACACTCGCTTATGGCTGGTTCCTTCTCCCCATTACCTGATCGCTCCCTGAAAAGGGGGCGCACCGATTGAACGTTTAACTTCTGAATGAAACCAATGGGAACATTACCCAAGTACCATGCTATACATAGCGAACATAAAGCAAAGACTGTCCGTACGATATCCCCGTTTGTGGTTGCAAAATGTCATATATAAGGAATCAGCTCAGGGTTCAAAGTAACTAAGATGGGAAGGCGCGACCTTCTAGAAGTTCGTGACAATCTCCAGTACAACAAGCTGCCATAGCTCATGGCGTTTGGCGTCATTATTGATCTGTGTGGGCCCACGAAGACAGTAAACGCTGTGTGCGGCATCATCTCTCATGACGACCTGCTTGAGCTGAGTGAAAGTGAGCTGTTGGATGGATGGCAAGAATAGAACGTCGTAAAGGCCCAAAGAATTAAGATAAGGCGTGACAATAAGGAAATCACAACTAAGCATGTAATCATTACCTTTGGTACAAGCAACATCCCTGAGTCAATTGAAACCGGATATTGTAAGCTGCGTATACGACCGTACATCCCAAATCCGCGCCCATGCTTCAAGTGTCATCGTTTTGGACATGAGTCGCACAGCTGCCGAGGGCGATCTGCCTGTGCAAAATATGCATCCAACGACTATTCCTCATAAATGTGCACTTCCGCAATGCACTGTGCCAACTGTGGCGGAGACCAACCCGCCTATTCACTAACATGCCCGTCTTGGAAGAAAGAAAAAGAGATAATAGAACTCAAAGTGAAACTAAACATTTCCTTTCCAGAAGCGTGCAAGCGTTTTTCTGGCTTCAGTCAGTCAAATTCCAGCCTACTGTGACGCGGTGCGCCGGGTGGCAGCTCCACATCATTCAGCGGCCGCCCCAGTCACATGGAGTGTGACAGCGGTCACGCCATCAGCACTCCCGCCTCAGCCAAGAAGGGCCAGCAGGCCTCCGTTCCGGCCGGTCCCAGGGACACTGCCGGTGAAGACAGACCCGAAAACCACCCGAGTGTGCTCGCCGAGCGAGTGTCATTCACCACATTTGACGTGGCGATGCATGCAACCAACACTCCCCCGGTGTTTCAGTCACCGAAGGAACGGCGTAGCTCAGTGGAGCACGAAGGAAAAAAATGGAAAATCCCTTGTCACGGAGCCTGGAAAGGCCTCCTGAGCCAACTACATCTACTCTCTTCACACACAGCAAAAAAAAAAAAAAAGCGCTCCAATATGGCTACACAAATAATACATGGGAAAGTCTACTCCACAATTTGTACGACATAAAGGAACTCTTAATCAAGTTTATTAAAAGGGTGCTGTGTTTGCAAGAGACACACCTCAATTCTACACAAACTTTCTGCGGCAATATGCCATGTACGCAAAGACCGCTACGACGATCTCGCCTCATCGGGCGGGGTCGTCATAGTAGTTAATGTTGTCGCCTGCGAGCATTTACAGCTGCAAACGCCCCTTGAGGCAGTTTCAGTCATAGGAGTGCTCTTTGGTAAGCTGTTGTCAATCACTTCTTTATACATGTTACCCAGCTTTCAACTTTCCAGAACTGAATTTGAAAGCTTTATTGCGAAACTTCCGGATCCCTACATTGTCGTTGGCGACCTAAATGCACATAATACATCGTGGGGCGACTCTCAATGTGATACCAGAGGGCACCTGATAGAAAACTTCCAATTATGTACAGGTGCACGTTTGCTAAATAAGAAATAAACAACCTTTTACAGCACCACAAACAAAAAGATTTTCATACATAGATTTAAGCATTGCACCAAGTACAGTCGTGCCGTACATGGAACGAAAGGTGGTTAAGATTTACTACGGGAATTGCTATTTTCCGAATATCTTAAAATAAACAAAACAGCATGAATTCTCACCGCGCGTGCTCAGTGGAAAATCGACTCAGCGGACTGGCAGCGATACACAGAACTGAGATATTTGACCTGGAATGCTATTCGTATGCTTAGTATTGACGATGCAGTTGCACATTTAACAGCATTTATTGTCGAGGCAGGGTTCATATACTCGCATATATCATGCAATCAAATAGATCACCTTCTAAACGACGTGTTCCTTGCTGGAACGATGAATTTAGGGAAGTGCGAAAGAAACAAACTAAGGCTTGGAATCACCTCCGTGACTCTCCGACTACAGAAAACCTTTTCAGCTAGAACAAAAATCTGAAGGTAGAAGAACGCGCCGCCGTGCCAAAAGGGAAAGCTGGTAAAAATACATTTCCGGCATTATTTCTTGTACAGACGAAAGAAAAGTCTGGAACAGGGTAAACAAAATAAAAGGCCGCGATACCTCCTCCACCTTTAATAAACCCACAAGGAGACACTCGTGAGGACCAGGCTGATTGTCTAGGAGCACATTTCGAGAACATTTCCAGTACATTCCATTACACAGGTACATTTCTAAGATACCAGCGACAAGCAAAGCGACAGCCTCCGGGTGGAAAAGGCACCGCCAATGAAGCATACAATCGTCCATTTACCATGCCGGAGTTCCAAGCTTCACTGAATTGTTGCAACAAGTCCGCTCCAGGAAGTGACAGAATACTATATAAAATGATCGAACACGTACACTCCGAAACCCACACAACTCTACTGTCACTATTTACCTGCATGTTCTTTGCTGGCTACATTCCGTCCACCTGGGAAGAAGCAATCGTAATTCCTATTCTCAAAGAGGGCAAGGACCTTTCCTCGGCCAGTAGTTATAGGCCTATAGCTCTGACAAGTTGTCTATGCAAAATGTTTGAAAAAATGATTAACCGGAACTTCATTCATTTTCTTGAAAGCAGCAAAATACTCGACTCCTGACAGTGCGGTTTCAGGGAAGGTAGATCGACAACCGATTACCTTGTCTACATCAATACAAATATCCGTGATGCCTTTGTGCACAAGGAGTTTTTCTTGTCAGCATTTTTAGATATGGAGAAGGCATAAGACACAACTTGGCGTTTTAGGATTCTCTGTGAGCTGGCTGGAATGGGAGTCCGAGGACACTTAATAAATGTGGTTCACAGCTACCTCTCTTATCGCTCGTTCGGTGTTAGAGTTGGTAACGTCCTGTCTCGGCAACTTACGCAGGAGGCTGGTGTACCACAAGGTGGCCGGCTGAGCTGTACTTTCATGATCATCATCAGCAGCAGCCCATTTTTATGTCCACTGCAGGATGAAGGCCTCTCCCTGTCATCTCCAATTACCCCTGTCTGGCATTACCTGATTCCAACTTGCACCTGAAAATTTCCTAACTTCATCATTCTACTAGTTTAATGCCGTCCTCTACTGCGCTTCCCTTCTCTTGGTATCCCTTCTGCAACTCTAATGGCCCACAGGTCATCCATCCTACGCATTGCATGGCCTGCCCAGCTCCAGTTTTTCCCCTTGATGTCAACTGGAATATCGGCTATCCCAGTTTGCTCTCTTATCCACACCACTCTTTTCCTGTCTCTTAACGTTAGGCCTAATATGTTTCGTTCCATCGCTCTTTGTGCGGTCCCTTACTTGCTCTCGAGCTTCTTTGTTAACCTTCAAGCTTCTTACCCATATGTTAGCACCGGTAGAATGCAATGATTGTACACTTTTCTTTTCAACGACAGAGATAAGCTCCCAGTCAGGATTTGGCAATGCCTGCCGTATACAATCCAACCCAATTTTATTCTTCTGTAAATTTCCTTTTCATCATCAGGGTCTCCTGTGAGTAATTCATCATGATAAACGTACTTCTTTACAGACTCTAGGGGCTTACTGGCAATCCTAAATACTTGTTTCCTTGCCAGGCAATTGAAAATTACCTTTGTCTTCTGCATACTATAATATTCGACCCCACTCTTACACATTTTCGGTTAAGGTTCTCATTCATTTGTTGTAATTCGGCCACATTGTTGCTAAACAGGACAATGCCATCTGCGAACCGAACTTTGCTGAAATATTCGCCGATGATTCTCCCTCCCAAGCCTTCCCAGTCTAAGAGCTTGAATACATCTTCTAAGCATGTAATGTAGAGCATGGGAGAGATTGTGTCTCCTTGCGTGACCCTTTTCTTGATAGGTAATTTTCAGCTTTTCTTGCGCAGAACTAGTGAAGCTGTGGAATCTTTGTAGATATTTCCCAAGATATTCGCGTACGCCTCCTATACTCCTTGATTACGCAATTGCTCTGTGACTGCTGGAATCACTACGGAATCAAATGCCTTTTGATACTCTATGAAAGCCATATAGAGGGGTTTATTGTACTGCGCAGATTTCTCGATTACCTTATTGATGACATGGATGTGATCCATTGCCGAATATCCCTTCGTGAAGCCAGCCTGTTCTCTTGGCTGATTGAAGTCAAGAGTTGCCGTGATTCTATTGGAAATTATTTTCCTGAATAATTTATATACTGAAAGCAAGCTTATGGGTCTATATGTTTCTCAATTCTCTAACGCATCCCTTCTTATAGATCAGTATATTCTTGGGATTCTTTGAGTTCTCTGGTACACTTGAAGTCGTGAGGTAATGCGTATAAAGGACCGCAAGCTTTTCAAGCATGATATCTCCTCCGTCTTTTATTAATTCGACTGTTCTTCCATCTTCTCCAGCCGGTTTTCCCCGAGTAATGTCTTGCAAGGCCCTTCTAATTTCATCACTCGTTATAGAAGGAGCCTCTGTATCCTGTTCATCCCTACTTGGAATAAAAGTAACTTGGCTGCTCTGGGTACTGTACAGGTAAATGTAGAAGTATTCCGCTGCTTTTACAGTGACATAGCAAGAGCTGTACTTTATTGTCAAAATGAACTTCCTCTCAACTGTCATACGACGTACAATGTTTCATTCTGTATATGTTGATGACATCCAAATGGGTGCAACTAATGTAATCTTTGCCGGCGAGCGACAAGTACCGCTTCGCTTAAATAAATTTTCTAACAGGGCAGACGAGAATGGTTTCAAACTAAACTCTAAAAAAGCACGTGCGTCCTCTTCTCCAACAAAAGAGGTATACTACCTGACCCCGGTATTCATCTTAATGGACAACGGCTATCTGTGCGACATGAACATAAATGTCTAGGCCTCATTTTACACTCTAAATCAACATTTATGCCCCATTTGAAATATCAGAAAGCGAAGTGTGTCAAGACAATGATTCTACTGAAGCTATTGCACCGCACATCTTGGGGAAGTGACAGAAGGTGCCTCTTGAGCTTGTAAAAAAGTCTTGACTAAGGAGCCATAGTCGATAACTCTGCTACGCGTAGTGCTTTGAAGACGCTAGATTCCGTTCACCACTTCGGTATCCGTCTTGCTACAGATGCCTTCACGACTAGTCCTGTAGGAAGCCTGTACGTTGAATCAAACGCGTGGTCTCTACATCTACAAAGGACATATATAAGTCTCTCCGAACGCCCTGATCAGATATTCAGCATCGATGTCACTATACCATTCGCGACTCGTCCATGGCCGGGCTGTTCCGTAACCGCCCAGCCACTAAGCCTCCTCTGTCAATGCAGTTGCAAGCACTCTCAGAAGAAACATGCGTCCCTCTTCTAAAGAATGTCCTAATGGCTCGTACTCGGCTCCCATCACCTCGGGAGTGGCAAACTATCCAGTGTGACATCTGTTTCGTATAAATATCAAAATGAGCACCTGAGGCATATATAAATTCACATCTTGAATTTAAGGAGAAATATTCCTGTGCTTAATTTTATACAGATGCATCGAAGTCTCCTGTTGGTGTTGTTTACGAGGGTCTAGGACCATCGTTTTTAATATTCGGTTCATTGAATCTATTTAGAAGTATTTTTACGGCTGAAGCATACGCAATAATCTCTGCAGTTAAACAAAAAAAGCAAATGAATCTCACAAGGGCTATTGTGTTCACGGACTTATTGAGTGTAGTCAGAACTTTTATGAGTGTAAGAAACCATAGAAACACTGTATTTAACCAGCTATATCTATTGATCTGTTCAAATTATACGGGCAAACAAGTCATCGCTCTATGCTCTGTACCAGGCCACAGTGCCATAAAAGGCAACGAAGCTACTGACCAGAACGCTACCTCAGTAGCTTTTAGCGACATCGAGACAAACATACCCATTCCAGCCACAGACATTAGACCATACTTGCGGCATACGTTGAAGGAGCACTGGTAGAAAGAGTGGGATACCCAGGTTTGCAATAAACTACACCTGGTCACCCTGAACTAGTGTATGGAATATCGGAGAAAAAAGCACGATACAAGAAGTGATTGCTTTAAGATTGAGAATAAGAGACACTTACGGTACTCACTTTTACCTCTTGACGCTAGCCTTCCTCCGGCATGTAGTAAGTGTGGCAATACTCTAACAGTTGTTCTTGTCCAATACCCTACAATAGAAGCAGAGAGGAAAATGTTTCTTTTTTCGCATATCGAGAAGCGCATCCCTCTGCACCCAGCATTTTTTCAGAATAATGATCTGCTTTTTAACTGAACTGTTTTAAATGTTTTAGCCGAAACAAAGGTCCAGGACATCATTTGGCCGGGTTATATTTACCACGTGATTAACAGCCTCTGTATTCAAGGGCTCTCTTGAAGCTCTAGTGTAACTGCTATATTTTTGTTGCGTCATATATTTTTAATGAAACCAAACTGCCATAGCCCACATCACTAACTAGTTAGTGCCATTATTTTAGTACCTACATCTTTTACGCCATTTACAGCCACACTTTCTTTAAGGCCCTTTTATTACCATGTCCCATCTAGCATTAGGTATTCATTGTCCGTGCCATCCCAAATTTATTGATAATATTACAATTTGTCATGGCGCTCTTTGGCCATATCTGGCCCTTGCGCCATAAAACACCACTCATCAAACAGCAATCTTGTAGTCGCTCAACATCAGGACTGGAAGAATGCGTTGTGATTGAAAAATATTACCTATAGGTTCATCATGGCTTCTGACTATCAATATTCGCTTTTGGAGTCGTTTTAGTGGTGTTATTTAACTAGTTTACGTCATACCCTATGAATCCAGCCAGTAACTTATGTGACAGTGACACAATGAAAATTAGAGTGTACGAAGTGTAGCTTGTGGAAAATATTGGCGAGTTTTTATTTTATCGGCTAAGCCAAAGCGATGTTGCAGCCATTCACAGGTTGGCTGCAAGTGATGGCCAGACTCCCCGCATCCTCATTCGCCTAAAGTCCAAACAAATGAACGATGAATGGAAAAGCAAGGGAAAGCAACTTTAAGACGACACAACCCACAGAAAGCTCCGGTTCTTTGAGAATCTGACGGCTTACAACAAAAGACTTCTCTGGCTCACACGCGTTTGAGCACAAGAAAAAAAGAACTAACGGTTTGCTTGGGAAACTAGCGGGCAAAACACTTGTTAGGAAAGCATCTGGTGAAAGCGCGATCAGAATTTCTTCAGAGGACGACCACAATAAAATAACATGAACGCCATCTTAAGGGAACAGACCTCGAATAGGTATGCTGGACATCATGAAGCGAATTACTTATACGATTCAAAAATTTAAGGACCGTCTAAATTTTAACAAAATGAACCACAGCTAATTGTCTGTTTTCCACCTGAACACGTGCAGTTTGCGCTGAAAGGTTGAACTGCTTGAATTTGCACCTTGATTTAGTAGCACTAAAATTTGGCATCTTAAGTTTCACGGAGACATGGTAATCCGCATCTAGACGAAGCGTATTGCTTTGCATGTTATCAACACATACGACTCTGCAAAAAAAATTTGTGCACCAAAGACCGAGTATTTCTAAATGATTGTAAGGGGACGGGCGTCTGCACCAAAAACCGAGTGTTTGTAAATGCTTGTAAGGGAACGGGCGTATTATAGTTCTTATAGTCAAGCCTCAGTAAACGTTTTTCGTTCACGCTTCCAGGCTCCGACATTCGTGTGATATAAATAAAGATTTCATTTTTTAATGTGCCTAATAGTTCGTGCTACTGATGTTGCGTTGTTATAGATTATAAATTGTTAATGGCAATTACTAAATGCTTACCAAATATTCAGTCAGTGAATAGATAGTTTGTAAACAGAGGTTAGGAGAAATATTTAAGACCTACTCGCTAAATTATATTTCATTCGTGCCTCAAAGGCGTGATTTGATTTTAACACATAAAAATTATCTAACTACAGGTGTAATGTTGGAAATTCCACATTCAATGGGCGTGATCTTGTTCATACCGCTATGTCAAGAAATGGGTAAACTGAAGTTTGGTGTTGACATGTACTTCCACACAGATATGTTGCCTAAATACCACTCTACCTCTGAATCAGCACAGTGCAGCGAAACCTAGGATGATTTTCAGCCAATCAGGAGAGCGAACAAATAACCTCACGGGAACCTTCCGTGGCGTGTTGATCCTCATCTGTGTCGCCTGCTACTCAAAGCAGACGACGTAAAAAAAAAAGCAGGAAAACACTGTTTCATAAGTAACAGCCAGTCATTCAGTACTTTTTTTAGAGAATTGGCACTCGCGGGACATTGTCCTGCTTCGCGGCATGGTATACCATGGTTGACATGAACGCCGAGCATTCTGCGCACCGCTCTTATTAGCAGCTTCTCGCCACAAACCGCTTTTCATGGCGTTGCCTGTTGTCTCATGATGGACACTCGCTCTGTTAATCGCATGAAGCGTGCCTTCAACCAAGGTCCTTCAATATTTTCAAAAAGTATTGAAGGGCCCTTCTTCGATGTTATCAGGAATTCCGAATTTTGTTTCCGCAGCACGTGACGATAAGGCGCCCGCTTTTCCTGCTATTCTCGAGGGCTGCGTTCTGTGGTCATGAAGGCAAAGCTACGCGGGCGGCGCATCTCCACATGTGTTTTCGCGCGAAGTAGTCCGGCAGCGTTTAGAAACTGTTTTGGTTTGTCCGCAGAGACGCCGGGGAATCGACGCAGCTTCGCGTTTGACCAGACGCGGAAGGGAAAAGCCGCAAAAAAAAAAGATCAACTTGAACATTGGGTGGTGTTTTTGTCTTATTTACCTGTGGCAATCGAGGTATTTATTTTTTCAGTGACTAACAATATCACTCATCGTAACCAGCATGGCTTCAGAGCGGGATTGTCCATTGTTACTCAGCTTGCAGATATTTTTCATGACCTCGCAGAGGGAATGAACGATCGAAGAACAACTGATATAATTTTTCTCGATTACTCGAACGCTTCTGGCCATTTGTCACATGCTAAACTGAACTTCAAATTAAATCAGATACGTGGCGATGGTCCCGTTACGAGATGGATAGCCAGCTACTTATCGCAACGCCGTCATTATGTTCAATATAGTGACCATGCCTCTATGTGCCACACGGCTCTGTGCTGCATCACTTTTATTTGTTTTATACATAAATGACATTGCACATCACGTGGATGCAAAGATACGTCTCTTCGCGGACGACTGCGTGGTATATTAAAAAAAGAGTAACTCAAGACCAATTACGACTAAATACAGCTTTAAGAAACGTCATACAATGGTGTAATACCTGGCAAATGGTGATCAAAAAAAAAATCACAGCATATCCACGGGGTGAATGATGATGAGTGGGCGAAGCTCCGGAGGGAATCATCGGATCTCCCGCTTAAGGGGACGCTAGCACAAACGCGTTAGAGACGTGCAGTACTCTCTAGTAAGGGGGAGCGGCCACAGCGTCTTACGCAGCCATTTACACATGCCGGAACGTGCACCGCGTTTGCCGACGCCATCACATGACTGCTGAGAGAGTATACCCCCCGTATTCATAAACGCTCCTCGACTTGAACTTGACTTGCCACCGCCTTCGGCAGCGCGTTCGAAACGCGTTGAAGGTAAGGCGGAGAGGCCACAGCGTCTTACACCAGCTTCTTACACGGGCCGTAACGCGCTAGCACAAACGCGTTAGAAACGCGCTAGAAACGCGGCCTTTCGTTAATGTTGGGTATTTATTGCCATCGTGGTGCTTGTGTCTATGTGTGCTTCGTGGCGTAGTGGGCTAACGCCGCGCGCTCGGAAGCGAGGGGTCCCTGGTTCGATTGCGCGCTACGGACACAACTTCGGAATTTTTTTCTCATTTTTCTCAGACTGGTTACACACTACTACTACGACGAGGGACGAACGGGTGCCGCTTTAAGGAGCTTCGCCCCTAAAAAAAAACACAGCAGCGATGCCATTCACAAATAAGAAAGCAAAACTTAGCTTCCATAGTGGCTTTGGCAATGGCATTCTTACATAAATACCTTGGTGTCATTATCCCTGATGATTTTAGCTCAAAAGCTCAAGTGCAAAATACAACCAAAAAAGCTATGAACAGTTCATGTTTTCTTAAGCGCGCCCTTGCGTTTTACAACTTCAGATACCAAGTTACTTGCATATAAAGTCCTTAACGGTTCAATCTTATAATACGCAAACATCGTCTGGTTTCCGTATATGCAAAAAGATATACACCTGCTCGAATCGGTGCAACGAAAAGCGGTTCGCTTTATAGACACTTCATAGAGTCAAGTTCTTATATCAATTAATACATAATGCATTCAACATGGATCCTCGTACATTAATTTTAACCGTTCTAGGGAAACACGTCAAAAGCATGAATTTAGGATAAATGAAAACTCCCGCCTTGTGTTAACAACATATATTACTTCTCTTCCCCCGAGCCACACGGGAATGGAACGCCTTAGATAAATTCACAACATCACACGATACCTTAAAAAGTTCATTGAGCTCACGGGTGCATCAGCCATGTCAACAAGCCAGACTTGATGATCATCTTCAATCTGTTATTAGTTTATATCGTTACTTGCTCTTCGTACTCTTTGTACGAATGCATGGATGAATGCTTTGCGATGGGTATGATAGCTTGCTTTCATTACCAATGTTGGCGGCAATCTTCGGTATCTGATGTTCCGCACTGGATGTGTCCGCTTATGAATGCTTTCGTTTCTTGTACTTTTACACGTCATTGCTATCTTGTTCTATTATTGATTGTAGTCTGCATTGCCTTGCATATAAATCCAGCCCTGTAACAACCCCAAGTGTGACAAATAGCAAACTCAAACAAAATAAATGAATAAGTATACAGCATACCTGATTAAATCAAGCAGGCTAGGTGACTATTTCTCACCGCCCCGTTTCAAAGGGGATGAAAATAAATCATCATCGTCATCAGCAACAGCATTTTTCCGCAGCGCTTGCTAACTGCCGCCGCGGAAACATGCCCTATACGGGCGTCCTAGCGTGCGAGGAGTCACGCGAAGTGAAATTCGCGCCACGTAGCTTCGATACGTGCACACTTTGCATTGCATTTGCATATTATTGTATCATGTGGCACACCATGTAGCAGATGCGTAGGCAGCGGTGCAATGTAGATATGGAAGTTTCTAAAAAAAGATCGAGGAGATGTATACAAAACTGCTACAATGAGAGAATATGCATAGTATACTACAATAAATCAAACCGGCTTGGTGACTATTGCATCATCAGCAGCACCATCATATGATGCCACTTGTCACGATGATGATGATGATGATTTAATGACATCCCCTTTGAAACGGGCGGTGAAAAATAGTCACCTAGCCTGCTTCATTTATTTAGGTATGCTATACATGTTTTTCATCTAGCGTTTTTGTATGCATCTCCTTAATACATCTGCTTAATATTTTTTCCCTTAAAAATCTACCTTGTACCACTACCCATGACTGTGAGATACTCGGTCGTTCCCTGCTTTTTTTCCACCAATACTCTAAACCTCTCTGGCTTATCTGGTCTGCTGACCGGTTTATGCTTCCGTCCACTTTAAACTCAAGCGCTTCTGGAAAGTGTACGTTACCTGCGCTTCTCACTGGATGAATCCCTTCATATCCATGAGGATGTGCTGAGTGGTCTCCGGAGTTTCACTGCAGCATACATATATGCCTCCTCTAGTTCAGAATATTTTCTCCGCTCTGTTTTTGTCCTTAGGCAACCGGCTCGAGCCTCAAATAGCAATGCACTGTCTTTTGTGTTATCGTACAGATTTTCCCTTCTAATTTCTACCTTCTCACGCGATATGGAATGCCCGCCACGTGGCGTCGATACGTGCAAACTTTGCATTGCAGTTGTATTGTATTCCTCCAGCTGTCACGTGTCAAGGGATGCGAAATGTGCGCCGCGTAGTCTCGGTGCCTGTGTTTACTCTTCATTGCACATTATGGCGCCTCTTCGCAAGGTACGAACCGCTGCTGAAGAAGAGAATGGCAGGACTATGCGCGAGACTGCAGTCAGGCAACGTCGAACTCAGCAGACCGCTGTGCAGAAAGCAGCACAAGCCGCAGCCCCTGTCGACAGCGGGTGGACAGGTAAGTTCGTTCTCGTGAAAATGACGCAGACTTCACCGTGAAGACCCTATATAGTCCGTGATACCGAAAATGGAGCTCTTATGAAGCCGCTACTCCTGCTTACGCTGTGACTGCGGCGTGGGCCGCGCAGGCTTGAGACTTTTAAAGTAATGCCTCTTCTCCCGACTTTCCGAGCGATGCTTCTGTGAACTGGCTAGCACGTGCCTGAGTTTCTTGCAACACCACCAGACGGCGCTCGCCTCCGTGCTTCCCGAACGGCACAGCTGCGGCAGCGTTTCAAACTTTGTGCGTATGGCACGCGCCTTGCTTGCTTGCTTTCCTTTGCCACAAAAATGCACGTGTTGGGCTGTGCAGGTCGAGTACTGGGCTTTGATAGCCTAAGCATTACAATCGTTCATAGCCTGAAGAGAATTTTACTTCTGTCGTCGTGATGGGGAGGGCGCGCTTGCGGGGTATGAACAATTGCTTAAGAGGGTATTGAGCCATTCACTGTCTTACGTGAATAACGGGTTTAATTTTGCAGCAATTTAATTTTGAAGAATCGCAAGCTGCAATGCGACAGCGGCGAACTGCGGGCATACCGTCCGTGACGTCGTTCTTTCCGTCGCAGCCGAACGTGTGTGTAACCTCATTAGGGTAAAATGAAAGCCCCTTTCTTAAATAAAGATGCTTGAATGCGAAGCTTTGGCCCATGCAAACTGAATCAAAGTCCAAAGCCAATGGCCACGCAACGAAGCCAAGAAATGCTGAGCGACCCGATGCGATGCATGTGTGATTTGATTGCTTGTTTACGATTGTATGTTTTGAACGTTGAAGTTGAATGGAGACACATTTCGTTAAGTTGCATAGCCTTTATTTTAGATCATGTAGCCGTTGATTACACGCATACACTCACACTTTCATGGACTGCATGCCGTTGCCGATACACGGGATAGGCCTTACGGGTACGATCGCGCTCGCGCTTACGTTCGCGTACGGCAGCCTCTTCTGCCGTGCGCTGCACCAGCGCCTGGGAATGCATTGCGTGACGCGCGTAATGCAATGCAGATATGTGCAGTTCGTCTGGGTAGCATGGCGTTGCGGTTCCCATTGTTCTTATCTGTACAACTGCGAATGTAAACGGTAGTACTCTATGATTGTGTCCGCAGATGCGCAGACAGTTGTGTTCTGTAAGTTGGCTTTCCTGCAGTGCGTTTTCGGTGCTCACAGACGAATCAGTGATACATAGAGAGCTTCGCTTTAAAATACAAAGACGCAATCAACCATTGAGAAAGACTAATGTATCATCGGGATTAACCCAGTGATAAACACCGCGGCCACACGTTTCAGGTTCGCTGGTTAGCCATATGTATACATACGGAGTGCTTGGGCGGTGATTTTTTTTTTTTAAGTGAGCACAACCCTCAGAACACTGTCAAACTCAAAGCGCACACATCCAACTGTAGCTTCTCGGCATACGTAGAAGACCCATGTGATGGAACAGCGAAGATGATGGAACTGCTTGAACTTTGGGTCACTCACTTTTTACCTAACAGCAAAGACTGCAGAAGGTATGCAGCAGTATCGGCTGCAGCGGATGCTTGTCGGGGCAGGCGGCGAAAAAACTGTGCATGCGCGTTGTGCGAGCCTCCGGAACGTTTGTTTTAAGCATTATCCACTCAGCCTTTTGCTTCGTTCTTTTATTTCTATCTATTAGACAGTGCGCATGGGCGTGGCTTTATAAATGGAAACTTGCCGTTTTTTCTGTGTACAGGCATCGTGCTGTAACTTTTACAGGAATAAATGCGTAAAAACACATTTTTTTTTCCGGTCCGGCCAAACTCAGGGGGCGTGCCTCAGCTTACCGTTGACAACTATAGAGCACAAAAAACTAGGAAAATTCATCCAACATTTATTTTAAAAATCCAAAGTTTCGGAGCCCGACTGGCTCTTGCTTCAGGGTTGACGTTCTAATTATTGCGTGGCATTCTTGAGCTAGGTACGCGGGATCACTTTCTGTTCCGTTTCGTTCGTCCATCCTTCAGTTTCGTCTCCTAAAACCCCATACCGCCATCTACGTTTCAATAGGTGAATTTCTGTGAATACACAAACTGCTGCACGGTTATACCGCCACCTATACCATGGGCGCACGAACCTCCGACACCACATTTTGTCAACCAGCATGCGAGCGATGGTTAATGCTTATTTGCGCCTAAACTTCGTCCTTCAAACGGTTTTCTTGACTGTATAAACTCACCATTTACACACAGTACTGCCTAATAAATACCTAAAGAAACACCATTTCAATTGCCCCACGGTCGTGATGTTTAGTACAAAAGCCCGATATTGAAACTATTGTCCTACAGACGCACGCATCGACAAGCCGCATAAAACACCCCTCATTAATTCCTCGCGGGCAAGCGGGCGCGTTGAGACGCTTGGCGTGTTTCGATTTGGCTATACAGAGGCGCAGTTAGAACGCAGGTGAGAGCTTGCGCGCGCAAGGAACTCGAGGATAACGCAAGCAACCAGATAATTGCACCTACAACAACAGAGAGAAGCTTCTGAAGAGGACGTGTTGGAACGAAGGTGAGCGTGTCGGTGGGTAAATTATGCGCGAAAAGAAGGCTACAGCAACATTTCTTTCGTTTACCCAACACAAGGACGGTAGTAAAAGTTGACAGTCAATTCACTATGGTTACGTGATTAGAATGCGAAAGCATGAGAACTTGTCTAAGTTATCACCGTAAATTAAATCTCCACACTAATCTACCTTGCTCTAATTTGCACCCACCTTAATCCACCTTAATCCTCTTTATTCGGACTTCATACAAATAAATACACCTTAATCTAATTTTGGGAATAGGCCAGATCCGACGCCGTGGCTGTTCACCATGGAATTTCGCAGTGCGAGCCGCAGCAGGTTCAGCGCCGGGAACGTGACGTGATAACTTGGTCAGGTGGGTTTTGTTACCATCGGATGATAACAACGTAAAGCGGATTTTGCGCTTCAAGGGCCACATAATGCTTTCGCATTAAGTTTACTGGGGGAGATCATCATAGTGAGCGTGATACTCTTTGCAGTTGCTTATTTCTTAAAATACGACAGTCTATTTCAAGGGCACATTTTAGGCTTCACGAGTAATGTTTACGAAAAATTCTACGCGCTATATGACAATTCCAAAGTGGGGAGTTTCTGCCCTAATTTTACCGCTTTGACTGGAGCGCAGACACATTTCGCATCCCTTGAGAGTAAACGGCGGGAAGTGTTCCTGACGGGCGTTTGGTGTTATCCGATGTGCTTTGGATGTATCACGATTCCAAAAGAAGCGGCCGCCAGTGCTTGTTTTCTCTCTGCAAGACGACGGTGGCGTGAGAGTTAATGTGGTGGTCAAACAGTGGAACGAACCATATAGTTTACATGCTGCAACGGCGCGCACTACGCTCGTGTTGTGACCTTAACCAGATACGAGACAGTGACCCTGGGTCGCTATCGTGTACGCGCTCGAAAAGCCGACGACCGGTTTCGTCTCACGTGATGGCCCAGGCCGCGCAGATATCGTGGCCTAGGCCAGTCTAGGCCAATCGCGTGAGGCGAAACCGAACGTCGGCTTTTCGAACGCGTACAAGATGGTGGTCCAGCTTGAACGTCTACGAGGCAGTTCCAAGAAACTACGTACGGCTTTCTCCATAGCCGATGTGTAGTGCACTGCGCCAGTCCCTGTGTGCGCTCGGTCGTGTCGTTCACGCGACTAAGGATCCTGTTGTGAGGCGGCAGCTAAAACGTTTGACGGCTGACGTGAGTCTGGACCCCGACACACCACCACTACGCAAGGCAACGCGCACAAGCAGCGCACTTGTGGCACTTTGACCAACCTTATCGAAACTACTCCTCGTGCAGTGACCGGCACAGTGTGGCACTGTACCGGTAACTGGTACAGTGCCGCCTTTGGAGCCAACAACATGCGCTTGCATGTAGGCTCCCAGTAGGGAGCCTATACATGCAAGCGCTGTTTTAGGGTGGTGACAGCCTTTGTAAGGGCACTTGCCGCCGCCAGCTAAATTGGCGGGTTGAATCTGGGGCACAAAATGGCGAAAGACCAGCTGACAGACCACATTTCCCGCAACGCTTGGTGACTTTAATATAATTCACTTCTTTTAATAAACTTTGGCCTCATCAACCAGAGACAAATGGCGCGTCTGAGCGCCGTACACGACACGTCTTCGTTTTAGTTAAACAGACTAGTAAGGGCAGTCTTTATAGCAGCACACTTCGAAAAACACCCTTTACATATTATGTACATACAACTGGAAGGCAACGACACTGCTTAATGCAGTTCACATTCTTGGCGTGAGATAATCCTACCACGAGCACGCCATCGTGCCTTTTATCTTTTTGCTTTATATGTGTCGCACGCATGCAACAGAAAAGCAAGTTTGATATGTTCAAATAAAAGGAAAAGGCAACTAGTATATTAAAGATGTATGCAGGTTTCTTGACGCACTGGCGGAAAACTAAATTAAAGAAATTGAATAGATTGCATGCCAACATGAGTACATCAGAGCGTGACAAAAAAAAAAGGCAGGAAGACTGGGGAAATGGTTACCCACCAAATTTCGCGGTAAATAGCGGTCAAAAATTTTGGTGTTGTCACCACCCTAAAACAGCGCTTGCATGTAGGCTACCAAAACTGCTAGCACGACAAATGACATGTCCCCGTTGCGTGTCTACTGGCGCTCAGTTGACTCTATTTGTGCACAGTTTCCACACACAAAGACAAAGACGCACAAGAACTCACAGACGCGCACTGTGGCAACGGTCATAAAAACAACGGCAGTGCTTTTCACTCGAGCTGCTGTGACAAAACGTAAGGCTAGCTACAATCGCTACGGGGGAGACAACACAAGCCAAGCAGACGACAACCGTAAATATTAAATGCGGAGCATTTCTTGGCGAACATTCGCTACTTTGACAGTATCTATCTATCTATCTATCTATCTATCTATCTATCTATCTATCTATCCATCTAGCCGTCTACGTCTTTGTGTTCTCATGGTCGTTTTGTTAACTTCGGATGTACCAAAAATGGCATACTATGAGAAGAGTATATGAGGAACATAAGTGATATGTGATGACATGAATGTCATGACATGCTTGTCATGTAGGTCATGAAACAGCCGCCTACGTCCTGGTGCTCTCATGGTCGTTTCGTTAACATGGTAGGTACTAAAATTGGCATAGTATGACAGGAGTGTATGACGGACATAAGTGATAGGTTATGACATAAATGTCTTGACATGCGTGTCATGTAGGTCATGACAATGACCCAGCGAAAAATATTAACACTCAAAAACCACTGAAATGGGTTCGCACGTGGGTACTAAGTGAAGGAAACACTAAAGTATGCTGGTAGAAGTCATTGTCATGAGCATGACTCAGTAAAAATGACAATGATTCAGCAAAAAAGATTAACACTCAAAAAACACTGGACTGGGTTCGGACGTGGGCACTAAGTGAAGGAAACGCTAAAGGATAGTGGTAGAAGTCATAGTCATGACCACGACTGAAGGAAAATGACAATGACTCAGCGAAAAAAATATTAACATTCAAAAACTAATGGAATGTGTTCGGATGTGGTACTAAGTGAAAGAAAAGGCTAAAGGTTGATGGTCGAAGTCATACTCATGAACATGACTATGGCTTTCGCCTTAAGATCTCTTAGGTGTAGCTAAAGGGACTCCTGAGGACTTATGACATGAATGTTATGACATGCGTGTCATGTAGGTCCTGAAAGAGCCGCCTGCGTCTCGGTGCTCTCATGTTCGTTTAGTTAACTTGGTAGGTTCCTGGCACACTGCTTCGCATAACATCGATTCCCACAGGGCGTGGGATCTGCCTGCTTTTTAATAGGTAGAGTGTCATGAAACTTCTTACCGTTGTAGGAACGTTTGTGGCCATCGATAAATGCATTATTGATCGTGACGTTTTCACACATCCAGAGCAACCTCGAATTCCTTAGCAATTGCAGAGGTTACATCCCCGTCCATTTCTTATTATTAGAATGATTGAAACCTGTCGTCAGGCACTTCTTTCGCATTTCAGTGCAACACCCATGGCATTCAGTAGCGATCGCACTTATTGGAAGAGACATGTACCTTACATCAATACGGGGATTCAGGTGCAGGAATATCAAGTACCACAACACAAATTTTGGAGCTCGGATGTTTCCTACCCTCTATCACGACCCATCGCCCCGAAAATTGACCCTTCAGTTGAAGTATTCACAAACGAGACAAGTTTATGCTAGCAGCTTAACAACTAGCGTTATACCAGATAAACGTTCGATACCCTGGTTATGTTCAAGCGTACACAACTGAATCTTGTCAAATTCTTCTACAGCCACCTTTGTCATTCCAGTATCGAAACGAAAGCCGACGTTTCAGCTGTCTCACACGATCCCATGAACTGCAGCATATCTTTTTGCAATATTGTCTTCGTTACGATACATAAATTTAGCGCAAAAAGAGAGACATTAGGTCATCCTTTGTCACTTTCAGGCAGCGTTGTCGTCACTTCACAGTGACATCAGCGATTCGCGAGATATGGCTTTAGTTTATGAGATTCCAAAGGAACTCGCCAATGCAAGCGAGGAGAATCGCACAATAATGTTCCAGCAGCTACCTGGCCACTGCAATGTCTCAGCAAATGTTGCAACGCACGAGGCAGCTAGACAAACGCATGTTAACGTCACATCTGGACTTCCTCTAGCACAAGGCAAATTGCGGCATATACTAAGGCAGATCTCCGCCCGTTGTTGCCCAGCGACATGGTTCGATTAGAATTCAAAATCTTGACAATTATTAAGATATTAAGATCTTGTCTACATTGGATGCAAGCAAAAGATTGAAACGCTGATTCATCGTCTGCGGTTCGGCACCGCGTACAGTTTCTGTATAAAACTTCTAGAACTGGTAGCCCTCAATGCACTTCTGGCCACATGGATGAGATTATACAAAAGCTTCTGCTAAAATATCCGTGACAGGACCCACAGAGACAATGTTCAGCACGTGATTTAATGGCATTGGGCCGCAGGGCCGTCACCTTAAGGAATTATGTCCAATGCCAACATGTTTATTGTAAAGACGAGCGTGAATGTGGCTCAAAATATTTCTAGGAGTCAGCGATATTCTTGGAAAGTATTGCCTTGAGTATTTATTTGTGATCAGCTCACTCTGTGTTTAATTTTGCATGACTTTGGCACATGCAATGCCTGGATTTATGTGCTTTCGTGTGAACCTATCCCATGTTTTCTTATGTGCCCAACCTAAGTGTAGCTATGCAACTGGACTTTGCGTTGGCTTTAGTGTTCTTATGTGGCAGGACTTAGTGTTGCTGTGTTTCCGAGTAGACTTTCAGTTTTAGTGCTTCTAAGTAATTTCTTTTCCATATCTGTGGACGTTATTATTTGTGCGTACCTATGTGAAACGTAGTAGTCGGCGCCACTTAAAGGCGGAAACGTCTCCTAAGCATCCTATCTTTAAAACATCAAATGCTATTATTTTCCCATTGGGTTGCTGCGTCCTTGATGCAAAAGAAATGGCGCGAAAACGTGCCCTCGCACAACTATGCTATGCAATGCGACAAATAATATTGTCACTAAGTTAGCAACCGAGGCCTTGGCAAAACGGTGTTCTTTTAATCAAGGCTCACCCTCGGAGAGCGCGCGTTCCAATACGCACTTCGTCGTTCTCGTTCCAGTGGCCGGCGACCGCAGGTGCCAGCCTATCTCGCGTCATTTCTCCCCTCTCAAAAGCGACCGTCTCGTTCAGCTGGTTAAAATGAAGTGTATAAGGTAGCAGGACAGCTCTAATGGCAAATGTGGTCACAGAAAGTGAAGGATAACCACAACACTGCGTAGGACGGCGAAGGGTTTGAAAGGTGCGCTTCACTCGCAGGTGTAGTACGGCTTCATCCGTACTACGTGTGCAACTTCGGGGCGGGGACGTCGTCGGCTCAAGTGAGGATCAATGCTTTGAGGCACGATCGCGTAATACACATCGCTAAGCCGGCGCACAACCTCGTATGGTCCGAAGTATTGTCGCAATAATTTCTCCGAGAGACCACGGTGACGGACAGGTGTCACACCCACACGTGGTCGCCAGGGTTGTACTGGACATTCCGTCGGCTGTGATTGTAACGACGGGCGTCGGTACTCTGCTGGCTGCGGATGCGGTTCCGTGCTAGCTGGCGAGCTTCCTCTGCTTTCTGGATAAAGTCATCAGCGCCCTCGCTTGTCGTGGTGCTGTCGTCTACAGGGAGCATGGCGTCTAAAGGTGTCGTGACACGACGTCCATAGACAAGTTCAAATGGCGTGAGCTGGGTGGTCTCCTGCACAGCTGTATTATAGGCAAATGTCACGTATGGCAAAATTTCTTCCCATGTCTTGTGCTCTACATCAACATACATCGAGAGCATATCGGCCTGTGTTCTGTTTAGGCGCTCCGTCAATCCGTTAGTTTGGGGGTGATAAGCCGTGGTTTTCTGATGGTTGCTGTGCGTGAACGCGACGACCTCTTGCAATAAATCAGCAGGAAGTGCTGCGCCGCGATCAGTAATCAGGACAGTAAGTGCACCATGACTCAGTACAACGTTGAGGACAAAAACTTGGCGACTTCAGCAGCTGTTGCCCGGGGTACAGCTTTGGCCTCTGCGTAACGGGTTAGGTAGTCAATTCCGACAGTTATCCATTTGTTTTCCGAAGATGACGTAGGGGACCGACCTAGGAGATCCATGCCCACTTGTTGGAACGGCGCTGGAGTTAGGTCCAGATATTGAAGCAGACCGGCGGGCTTGACGGGTGCTACTTTACGCCTTTACGACAGGTTTTCACATAGTGATGAACTGACGAAAATAGCCGTGGCCAGTAGTATCGCTGTCGTATGCGCGCTAGTGTTCTGGTGAACCCTAAGTGTCCGGCACAGGGGTCGTCGGGAAATGCCTGCAAAACGTCTTGACGCAATACAGTTGGGACGACGAAAAGGAACGTTTCCTGATAGTTTGCAAAGTTTTTCTTGTAAAGTACATTGCTCCGGAGGCAGTACGATGTCAGCCCTCGTGACAGAGCCATGACAGACTCGTCATGACAGCCCTCGTGACAGACTGAAGCCATGCATCCGTACAAACTCACCCAATTGTCAGTGCTACTCGTGACAGAGGGCGTGGGATAACAACCTCAGCTCCTTGAAGGTACCGGATAAGAGCAAGCAGGTCTGGGTCCGCACGTTGTAGGTAAGCCATCCACACCGCGTCAACGACACCAAGAAACGGCAATTCTTCCTCCAAATCTGATGATGTCAGTGGAATTGGAGCACGTGACAGGCACAGCGTCGTGCCTGTCACGTGCTCCAATTCCACTGACATCATCAGATTTGGAGCAGGATTTGCCGTTTCTTGGTGTCGTTGCGTCGTGTCTGTCACGTGCTCCAATTCCACTGACATCATCAGATTTGGAACAAGATTTACCGTTTCTTGGTGTCGTTGACGCGGTGCGGATGGCTTACCTACAACGTGCAGACACAGACCTATCCAGATTGGTAGACGACAGTTATGTCATACTCCTGTAGACTAAGGCTCCAACGAGCGAGGCGGCCTGATGGATCCCTGAGATTGGCAAGCTAACAAAGGGAATGGTGGTCGCTGACCACTCGAAAGGCCGGCCATACAGGTAGGGTCAAAACTTACTGATGGCCTAAACGACTGCTATAAACACTCCTTTTCAGTGGTCGAGTAGTTAGCCTCTGCCTTTCTGAGACTACGGCTCGCGTAAGCGATTACACGTTCCGTACCTTCTTTCCACTGAACAAGAACGGTTCCGAGACCAATGTTGGTAGCGTCCGTGCCGATTTTAGTTTCAGCAGCATCCTCAAAATGCGCCAGCACAGGAGCTATTTGCAGTCGTTTGCGTAATTTTGTGAACGACTGTTCTTGTTCTTCCGTCCACAGAAAGGGCACATCGTGGCGTGTTAATCTCGTCAAAGGTTCAGCAATTTTTGAGAAACCTTCAAAAAAAAACGACGGTAGTAGACGCAGACTCCTAAAAACCTTTGAACAGCCTTCTTATCTATAGGACGACGGAACTCAGCAACGGCAGCCAACTTCTCAGGGTCTGTCCGAACGCCCTGGGGGCTGACCACGTGTCCGAGAAACTTGAGTTCCTGAAAACCAAAGTGGCATTTTTCAGGCTTGATGGTAAGTGTTGCCTTGCGGATAGCACTAAGAACGCTCTTCAGCCGTGCCAAATGTTCATCGAACGTGCTTGAAAACACAACGACGTCGTACAAGTAGACCAGGCACGTCTGCCAGTTCAGTTCAACGAGTACAGTGTCCATCATTTGGTGGAATGTGGCGGGAGTGGAACTAAGGCCGAATGGGAGGACTTTAAATTCGTACAAGCCGTAAGGAGCCACGAATGCAGTTTTCTCACGGTCGCGCTCATCGACTTCGATATGCCAGTACCCTGACTTAAGACCTAACGAGGTAAAGAACTGGGCATCACGTAGACGATCCAAGGCATCGTCAATCCTTGGCAGGGGGTGAGCATCGCGCTTGGTGACTTTGTTAAGCCGTCTGTAGTCGACGCAGAAGCGTAGTGTATTGTCCTTCTTTTTTACCAGAACGACTGGGGACGCCCACGGGCTTGTCGAAGGCTGAATCACATCATCGTTCAGCATTTCTTTAACCTGGGGCGCTATAAAGTAAAGTTATTCCAAACTGTTTTATTACAATCTAGTGACGTCAAATTTACGTAACCACCAACGCAGTTCCCAAGCCCGGACTGCCCCCTGTGTGGTGGTTATGCGGACTTCGAGCATGTCCTGTGGGGCTGCGCATCTGCTGGTCCCCCTTTCACCCAAGAGGAACTGATGATGCTTATTAAGGCCCAGGATCAGACCTCTGAAATCCTGGCAGTCCAGAGGCCCCGCGAGAGGGCCATCAGGTTTGACCTGATGGTCCCCGAGTGGGCCTAGCCAGGTGACGTCGAGTTTACTCGCGTCTATTGTGGACCCAATAAAGTTCACTCACTCACTCACCACCGACGCAGTGACCCGCAGCGTTGTCTGAACAACCCAATCAAACACTCTCCTCATTTATAGGAGGTCAGCTTTGATCGCTTTCAAAACGAATTGCATTACCTGCACTGAGAGGTGTTTGTTATCTAATTGGCTGAGAAGAGGCGAGGAGCACGCTCTAGAGGAGAGCGTTTCGATGGGATCGAGCCAGCACAGTGAAAATAGATAACAGCATGAACAGGGTGGTGCCGGCTTCTCCGATCGGTCCGCTTCGCCTTACATAGCTTGCGATGGCTGGCCAAAAATCGCGGCGTCGTGCAACGGAAGGATAAGAATGCCGCTAAAACGAATCCTCATAAATGAAGAGTTGGCTGAGCGATGTAGTATACGTGCTGAAAGGGCTCGTTAACGTTTTACTGCCACGCGAAATAGTTTATCATGCGCAAATAAATACATGCTCACCGGCAGGTGCGAGTAGCGAGGGCCTGAGCGATCGGCGGGCAGCGATATTTTATTCCTTTCAGAATGGGGCAGTCTCTGTCGATTCAGAAAAATTTCAGCTTTGTTCGGCATGTTCGGCAGCTTTGTTCGACACTTCACTTTGAGGCGGTGAGTTTTCGTGGTTTTGTGAGGTCGCGTGACAGACAGGCCAAGTGGGCACAGCCTGAAAATATTGCACTAATAGCAGAGGGCTAATGGTGAAACGGCGTTGAATCAAGAATAATTATTTTTCTTTTCAACGGTTTAATGATGCAAAACCAGTGTGTACACTTCAAATCAAATGGGAAGCTATCGCGGTTTTCGTGACGTCGCATGACAGAAAGGCGAAGTTTGGAGTGGCCCTAAAATGTTTTCACCAACCCTGGTGGGCTGATTGCGGAATTGGAATAGAAAAGTTTGCAATAGCTTTACGTTATAGCGCCCCTGGCGTTTAATCGCCTCTCTTTCCGTTGGCGAGACGCGGTACGGATGCTGACGAACAGGGTGCGCCGATTCCTCTGTTTAAATGCGGTGTTTCGAAACGGAGGTGCGCTGAACTTTAGATTCTGTAGAGAAACAGCTAGAGAATTCCCTCACGAGGCCTAATAGTCGCTGTTTCTGTTGTTCCGACAAACCGGCATTAATGTGAATGCGGCTCCTAAGCATGGTAAATAGGATGAAAAGGACTAATTATGTAATTAGACGGAATGCAAGAAATAATCTGAGCATCTCCAAGCAACGGCAAACAGTATTACCTTGGTTTTGTCCAGCTACGTAACATTTGCATATTTTCAAATCTCGGTGCATGATAGTTGGGACACCCTCTATATCGCTGCTCGAAGACGGCGCATGTTTTACCCACTCGGGCGCGAAACAATAGTTGCGGCGACGGTTAGGCATTTTCGCCTACCCAGGACACACGTCTGTAATGGGGGCGACACGCAGTGACAGGCACTACACGGAAATGAAGCCGGCAGCAAGCAACGAAGTCGCAGCCAACCGACCGCCACTGCAGCATATAAGAACAAGTGACCACCCGCACGCGAGACAGTGAAACCGGCGAGCAGACTGGCGAGTTCAGGATGGATGGATGGATGGATGGATGCTATGAGCGTCCCCTTTGAAACGGGGTGGTGGGTTGCGCCACCAAGCTCCTGTTATCATTGTGCCTAATGTCCTTCCTTTAGTTTTGAGAAAACGCACTTACAAAGAATTCCAAGCATCAAACGTTTTGAACCATTACTGGGAACTCTGTTTCTGTACGTTTCCATTGTTCGAGGTCTCCCTACTTTTCTGCCACCAAACCTCGAACCGCCTCTTACTAATTTCTATAGCGGACATGTTTACTCCCGCCCACCCCAACTATACCTGAACCCAAAGGCTTAAAGCAGGTCAGAGGAGCCTAGACTGGCAGCTGGATAGATTTTTTCAGAGTCCAATAAAACATGGTCCATCGTTTCCCTAGCTTTACCGCAGCAAGCACATGCGTCTTCATCCTAGGTCTACCTCGCTATATAACTACGCGTTCTAAGGCATCCTGATCTCGCTTCGAAGAGTAAGGAGCTTCCCTTTGAGTTATCATAAATTGTTTTTTACCTGATACCGTTTTTCCCTTTAGGTAGTTCGTCCATATCAGGTTTCTTTTCCATTTCCGCCACCCATGACGTTGTTTCAGCCTCACTTACTTTGCCTTTGACGTTCTTTGTTGCCGTGTTCCTGTCCATACCGGTCGCATACTTGCTGGTAAACTTCCTAGTTCTTTCCCTCCACCGTTAGTCAATGTTTTGCCTGTACAAATACCTGAACACCCTCTTGCACCCCATCTACCTTCATCCATATTTCTCAGTCGTTCTTTAAAATCATTTTTGCTGTCAGCCTCGCTTACTTCAAAATTTGTCCAGCCCATATCACCCTGCACAGCTTCATTAGTAGTGTTCCAGAGAGCGCCTAATGCGAGGCGTCCCACTGACCTTTGGTTGCTGCTGCAGCGCCTCTATCGGGTGCATTGGCAGGCGACAGCGGCCGCTTCAGTGGAGGGCATTGGAAGGATGGGCGAGTGAGTCCACTAGAAAAGCTTCTAGAACACTGCACTCGTATCATCGGATGTTAGAGGCGACACGCCGTCCTACACTAGCGGCTCATTGGCAGCTGGTGGAGAAGGCAAGGGGTTACCGGAGGAGATGGCCTCACGTTGCGCATGCGTTGCCCCGCCTGGCAACAACGTGGGCGGTCGCATCTGCGTCTGCAAGGGGAGGTCGGGTGCCACAAATAAATGACGCAGCAAGCCATCTTGCCTCTTTAAACCCCAATAATACTGGTTGCGTTCAAAGGTGCGTTGCATTGCAGAGCAGAGGTTCTCGTTTGGGGGATCCTTGAGCCATATCGGAAGGTGCACGTGAACACTGCCTCGTCAGCTTCGCTGTATATAGATTCCAACAAGGCACGTTGGATCTGCTGGATTTTAAATGCGAAGCATTTCTTGGCGGACATTAGCTATTTTGGCAGTATCTATCTATCTATCTACTATCTATCTATCTATCTATCTATCAATCTATCTATCTATCAATCTATCAATCTATCTATCTATCTATCTATCTATCTATCTATCTATCTATCTATCTATCTAGCCGCCTACGTCTTTGTGCTGTCATGATTGTTTCGTTACCTTGGTAGGTACGGAAATTGACATAGTATGACAGGGGTGTATGACGAACATAGATGATGACATAAATCTTGTGACATGCCTGTCATGCAGGTCACGACAATGGCCCAGCAAAAAGATTAACACTCAAAAACCACTGGAATGGTTTCGGACGTGGGCACTAAGTGAAGGAAACACTAAAGGATGGTGGTCGAAGTCATTGTCAGGAGCATGACTCAGCAAAAACATCAATGACTCAGCGAAAAAAGAATAACACTCAAAAGCCACCCAACTGGGTTCTGACGTGGCTACTAAGTGAAGAAAACACTAATTGAAAGTGGTAGAAGTCATAGTCATGAGCATGACTCAGCAAAAACGACAATACTCAGCGAAAAGTATTATACGCAAAAACCGCTGAAATGGGTTCGGACGTGGGCACTAAGTGTAGGAAACACTAAAATATTGTAATAGAAGTCATAGTCATGACCATGACTGAGCCAAAATGAGAATGACTCAGCAAAAAAAGATTAACACTCAAAAACCAATGGAATGTGTTTGTATATGGTACTAAGTGAAGGAAAAGGCTAAAGGTTGATGGTCGAAGTCATAGTCATGAGCATGACTATTGCTTTCGCCTTAAGGTCTCTCAGGTGTAGCTAAGGGGACTCGTGAGGACTGATGACATGAATGTCATGACATGCGTGTCATGTAAGTCGTGAAACAGCCGCCTACGTCTTGGTGCTCTCATGGTCGTTTCGTTAACTTGATGGCTCCCCGCACACTGCTTCGCATAACATCGATTCCCACAGGGCGTGGGATCTGCTCCATTTTTCTTTTCATATATTTAAATTTCCTTTCCCGAAACCTTTCCCGGGTGGAGGAACTTTGCCTTTGCAGAGTCTGGGCTGAGATGTGCCTGACAACTACTGTGACCCTCACCTGAGAGTCTGCAAATCACAGCCCTACAACCTGTCCTAGTGTGCTCTGCAAATGTGTATGTGGGGAACATTCATCATCTTTTGTGGTTGTACTCTGCTAGTAGGCACATTAGACGCAAG
This sequence comes from Dermacentor silvarum, assembly GCF_013339745.2. Lineage (NCBI taxonomy): Eukaryota > Metazoa > Arthropoda > Arachnida > Ixodida > Ixodidae > Dermacentor > Dermacentor silvarum. The sequence continues at coordinate 112,110,861 of NC_051163.1, forward strand.
TTACTCAGGGAAAACAAACTAAAGCCTAATGCAATGTCTATACGGAAAGATTCTTTACGGGTGAACTACGGAAGCTGAAGACCGCAGCGGCAGCAATAAAGTGTAACAATTAGAAAATTTGTACTGTGCATTGTTTTAACTTGGCATTTCGAATAACAGCGTTAAATATAAGAAAATAAATGGCAAAAATCACAAGTCGCGGTTTTCCAGCGTAACGATATTGCTTTCACCATTTGCACTTTGGGCGATGTCGCAGTTTTCTTGCTGCCGCCTATTGGGGGTCATATATCTCGCGCGCCTTGTTCTTGACGCCGTGGCACCATTAGGCACCACTGATAATCAGTCTTATTTCAACGCAATGCTTTCTGTGAACGTCAAAGACAGCAACAACGAATCACAGTGAAGAAATCAATGCGAGTTCAATTATTTGCTTTAACTTCCGGAAAACTCGACATTTCTTAGTACAAGACACTAATAAATACAAGCGCCTATTGCGGCGGCTCAGTGACTCTAATGTTCTGCTTCTAGGCACGTGGTCACGGATTCGAATCCGGGCCCCAGTGGCCGCAGTTTGATTCTGGTGGCATGCGAGATTGCTAGTTCTTGCGTTTCAAGTTTAGGCGTACGGTAACAAAACCCTGGTAGTCAAATTATTCCATCGTATCTCACAACCAACTCCGCACTTACCGAACTATAAATTTCGCCATTCTATTCAATAAAATACAAGTGCAAGTGTGCAAGGAAGAAAATAAATATAAAGAACGTTGGGGATCGGTGCCGTGTAATGCGACACATGTTTACAAAATGTCTGGATTGGAGGCCTGTTCCTTCTGTTGGTGCATGTGAGGAATACATTACAGGCCGGCGCTGGTACGAGAATAGGGAATGTCTGACTGATTTAGGCACCGGCTGCCATAAATTTGGTGCGAAAATATAAGGCGTGTCGCGTTCTTCTCAGCTCAGCATGCCGGCTATAAATATGTGAGAATCTCAAGATTGTTTTTCTCACTTCTCGCTGCTAAAGTGTGTGGCTTGAAAAAAATATGGACGGTGGGGAAACATGACCTCTCTCTCGAGGACGTTGTCTTTGTGCAATCCGGGGTGGCAGATACTTCGCCTTCAGCGACCGCTGACGTGTGGGGTAGCCAATGTTGTCGGGCGCCGAGAAACAAAGAAAACGGCTGGCGCTCTAGTGTGAATTTATGCGATAACCTTGAGGAAAGCCAACGCCAGTGAAGAGAGAAGAAACAAAGACGACCGTTTTGCCTGATTGGTAAGTATAGGGACGTAAACCAGTAAGCTACAAAATGTCAAGCTTCAACAAGTCGAAGAACATGGCTGTTCTTTACACGGCTGAGGCGAAAATTAGTAGCAAAGAGAGTGCCTTGATATGAATGTAAGTGTTTTTCAGTGCGGCCTTCAGTGAAACTAGTCCCAGTGGCTGATTGCCGCCGATGTTAACGCCACCCCAAGGAAAACTATCAATCAATCATGGGATCCCTCCCCCACTCCCCCACCTTCTCCCTCTTACAGTGAAGCGGAATTACTCATGCAGGTAACTCTAGCGTGGCCTGCCACATAAGCCAAGAAGCAATATTGGGGGCCTGGTCTTTCGAGAACACGTTGGTATAACTAAACAAAAGTGCACTACATGATCAAAATTGCTGCAAGAGGTCAAGTTGGGTAGCGCTGTAGATAGCGAGGTCATTGGAAAATGCTGGTGCTTATGAAACCGCCCGACAAACTTATGACGCTGCTCGACCTTAGGCGCTGGTCGACATCGAACGTCTTGCAACATCATTTACCAAACGCGGCAAGAAAAACTACGTTTGAAAGAATGTAGTGACCTCTTTATTCTTTCAGATGACAAACAAATTTTACCTTCAAAGTAACGCGTGCGCTCGTAAGCCATTAGCTCAGCAATTCGCAGTCACTATAGCGGCGCGCTCGTTAACAGTACACACTTATGGCATGCCTCTCTTTCTGCATATTCACCGTGCCGCATCTCCCAAGTGTGTTAATAGCTATCTACTCGAAACGAATCTATCTTTCCATGCGAATGACAGGCGTTCACATTTTAAATCCAAGCCGATTGGCGTCTGACTCAAGGTGCCCTCTGGAGTTTGGCCAGAATCTAAATAAAGATGGAGAGCCGCCCATGTATCAGCCGGATTACTGCGCAGCATGAGTTTTTTCTAAAAGCTAGGCCTATAACACATCTAGCAACAACGACGACCTCTGTCGTCGTCGTAATGGGTAATATCTGTCCCCTTTTCTTTCTCTCGACGCACAGCCGCAAGCAAAAAAGTGTGCCTCAGTCTTCTCCGCAACGTTAAATTACTTACTCCTCTCCTGCTCCCTTTTCTTTGTACGCTGTGATAGTGTAGAGCGTCAGTTCAAGCATCTGAGTGATGTAGAGTGATGTAGCTTAGCAGGACGCCGTCGACGAATTCATTTTATGTGAGCAGGCGATCGCACAAAATGGCGTGTATGAAAGGATGGTGAAGTGCATGCTTTACGTTTCTTTTATTTACGCACAGTGCTGTCTCACTGAGGCGCACCGCAGAAGACACCAGTAACGATATCGTAGATTCGGAATGAAGTAGCAAGTAAATTACACAGCTCACGTACATATACGGAATCTATGAATAGCATACACGGGTACGCTACACTTAAGAGAATTGCCGAACAAGGTAAGTTATTTACCAATTTTACTAATTGCCCTTGCAAGATGTCGCTTTAGAGCATATTGTCACCAAGATAATTATTTCGAGCTTCGTGGCTTTTCTTCGTGAAATTTTACTGGTGGAGGTGCGGGGTATATGAAACCATTACCGGAGACGCAGCGTACCCTGACTCATCCCCAGTGACTAGTCCGGGAGAGATTACGTCTTCGCACGTACGTACCAGCCGCCGTCTTCAAGGGCTCCAACCTGAGCACGGTGTGTTGCTCGATCGTATCCGGACGATGAACCTGAGTCCACAGTCTCCTGCTGCGGCTGTTTCGCCGGCGCATTTCATCTTCAAGAAGCCACAGGCGCCGATTGCATTCCACGGAGATGCTACTGAAGACGTGGAAGATTGGTTAGACCACTTAGAGCGTGTCACCGAATGCAACGGATGGAAAGAAGAGCGCAAGTTTCGCAACGTGTACTTCGCGCTCGAAGACTCCGCGAGAACGTGGTTCTATATCCATGAAGCGACATTGACTTCGTGGCACGAATTTCGAAAGCAGCTAATCGCCACATATTCCAACATGGACAGGAAGGAGAGAGCGGCGCTGGCAATACAGGCAAGATTCCAAGCCCTGAAGGAGAGCGTCACCACGTTTATAGAAGAAATGACTCGACTCTTCAGACATGCGGATGCCTCAATGGCCGAAGCCAGGAAGGTCCGACATTTGATGCGAGGTGCTGAAGCAAGAGATATTTTCTGGACTTATTCGAAATCCGCCCGCAACACTTGCGGACTTCCTTGCTGAAGCGCCAGCAATGGAAAGGGCCCTTCGACAGCGTGGCAGACAATACAACCGCAACGTGATGAAACTTTCGCACAACCGCCTTAGCATGACATCGGGAAACCACCTCGAGGACCTACGCGAATTTATCAGGGCTGTGGTAAGAGAACAGCCTTCTTAAATGATGGCCGACACTTGTAAGAACGCGCGCACACCTCCGCCCTTTGTCTTCTCTCTGACGAGCTTGTGCCTGTATAGCGGGCAGCTGACGTCTGACGATCGGTTCCTGTAGTGAACAGCTTCGTGTCAATATTTTACAAATTCAGAATGAAGAGCCAAGCAGTAATGAAGTGGTATTTACAGAGGTATTAGGCATTACCAGAAGTTTCAACGTAAAAAAGAGAGAATTTGAGCTACTTCATTGAGCGCTACGACAATGTGAGACTAGAAAAAAAAGAGCGCTGTAGCTATAGGACCGCAGGAAGGCACAGAAATGTGCAGCCGGCACTGCTGCTTTTTTTCTTTCTGAATTTTCAGCATGATTTCGCCATTGCGCTTTGTTTTAGGTATACTTGTCTTTTTTACGTGGGTAAAAAAAAGCCCTCTTCATCATTCACTCGACGCATGCGTTACAGTAGCCTTAAAGTTCATCTAAGTAAACAAAATCTTGCGTGATTGGTTGAAACTAATCTCGTGTGCTTTCAATGCTGTTTATTTTGTCAAAGAACGGTAAAGAAAATACCAGTCCCACTGGTATTCGCTCTATTCCTGCCTCATCTGATGCACATGTGACCTAGCATCAGTGAACAGGAGCCTATAAAAGCGCATTCTTAAACGTAAAATATTAACAGACTGTAAAAATCAAACTAATTTAAAAGGGGTCCGCAGTATGCAGCAATGATTTGGTGAAACTGAGCACCGCTTGTGCATCTCTTTATAAAAACCAAAGTTGGTAGCGATGAGGTCCGTGAGGGCAGGCATGCTACTCAAATCACTGCGTTAATTTCTCGTGTAGATGAGCAAGAGAGAGGGCGAACATACATAGACTGATAATTTACAGGCTGCCTGACGCAGAAAGAGCAGCCTGGGTGCATCCAGAAAAACAGTGATCGATCACAGCTCTTCGGATATTGTTGGCTATCGAAACAAGAAATACTGAACGCACTCAGGGAATCGCTTCGAATTTCACATGTTGGTGAGGAAAAAATCAGAGCCCTTCATTTATCGTGAAAATGGGGGTAAGCGAAGCTTGATGCAAGAAGACGCTGTCACAGGCGCTCCGCTTCGTTAGCCCTAAACTCAGGGTTGGCGGCTCTTCGCTGACGTTGGGCCAGGGCTTCGGAAGCCCTCACGCTGGAATCGGACAGCAAACTTCGCTTACCCCCTATTTCTCTACAGTGCAACGGCTGGCGATTTTGTCTCTTTGGGTGCCACGTGTTACAAGGGTAGTTCAAGGGCGCGTTACAGGTCCCCGGTCCGAAAGGGGAATGTGCCATTGAGCTTGGACCCTTTCTGCACAATCGCCAGCTTCGGCCCACACGACATTGCCGCTGCCATTAGGCTTGGACCCTTTTTGCACTATCACCAGGATCGGTCCCTTTTTCAGCATAACACCACCATCACCACAACCACCACCGAAACTTGTGAGCCTATAAAGATTAGCTTAAAAACGCCCTCTGATAGCAATGAGTAAGAGTAAATTTTGCTGACAGCACACGCACAGAAAAAAGAAAGCAAAACATTTCGAATTTGAATTTTTGAGGACTACTCTCCTACCACTCTCTTATCTGACAAATACACCTATTCATCTAGGGAAAACGAATGTCCCATCAGAGCTTTGCATTGACATACTAGCCATCACCCGTCATACTACATGCCTATTCCAGAGTAGCAGACAGAATGTCTGCGAAACATAAATCATTGGGATCGTAGGTCCCTCCAGCGCAATCGCGTCACCAACCTGCCTTCATACACTTGAGGGATCGTATTCACAAATTCGTCTTACGCTATAAATGTTCGTAAGAGAAAAGTACAGCCTATCTTGGTGCCGAATTAATCGAAGCCCAGAAAGTCGGTCAAATCGAACGACTGAAACACACATCGACAGGAAGGCACGTACTCAGACAATTACGTTACCCAACATCAGAGTTTGCCCCACGAGAGCCCCTGTCAATTGCCCCAAACATCAAAGAAAGCATTACAGTGGCCCCCATACCTCGGAATATGCACCCCGAACACCATAAAGGCAGGCGCGCTGCACGTGCAATGGCACTGCACCGAGCATACGGCAACGACCTCGACACCTTCTATACAGACGCCGCGTGCTACCCCGACATTACAGCCAAAGTGGTAGCGGTGGCCGACTGGAGGGGCGAAGCACTATTATCAGCCACAATACGCACTGACAACTGCACGGAAGCCGAAGAATGTGCCATAGCCCTCGCCTTCAGCGCTCAACCCCCAGATAAGATCATACATATTCTTACAGATTCCCAGCAAGCATGTCGAAACTACGCACAAGCACGGATTTCACCGATCGTTCATAAAATTCTACACAAAAAGCAAAACATTCCACTAGTTCACCTAGTCTGGACACCTGGGCATGCGTCTCTCCCTGGCAGTGAGCGCGTTCATTAGACAGCCCGAGGCCTCACCCTCCAGGCACCGGTGGAAGACCAGTCCAACCCAGACAAGGTGGAAACGATACCACTTACATACACGCATATACTACAACACCACACACTATCCCGTAGAACATTCCCTCCACCACACGTGAAGCTAAACCGTGCAGATGCAGCCGCTTGGCGCCAGCTCCAAACTAATACGTTCCCTATATAGCCTTGCTCTCCGCCAGTACCCCGACAAATGTCCTTTCTGTGGTGGTCACCCAAACCTCTACCATTCTACGTGGGAATGCTCCAAACCACCCGGCTTACCTAGAATACCCAACTCCTCCCCATCCCAGTGGGAAGCCGCTCTTTCCAGCGCAGCCTTCGACGACCAGCGATGCCTGATCGACCGGGCCAGCCGGATAGCAGCAGCAAATGGGGCCCTGGACTGAAATGGGGGGCTCCACCCTCTGGGACTTCGTTTCAAAACATCAAATAAAGTTTTCTACTACTACTACTACTACTACTACTACTACTACTACTACTACTACTACTACTACTACTACTACTACTACTACTACTACTACTACTACTACTACTACTACTACTTCTACTACTACTACTATATTGGTGCTCATCATAAGATTAGCGAACGCGGCCATAATTGTGAAAGAGTGCTGACGAAAGAAAAGCATTGAGAATCAGGCCCAGATGCGCTTTTCCAACAGGTTATTGGCGTGTCAGTCCTATCTACTGGTCCTCGCCTAAATGTGTAAGTTGCTGAAACATACTGGTATTCATCTATTGATGAGTCAGAACTATCAGATGACCCTAAGTTAGATTTTTTTCTTACATGACCATGAAAACAAATGAGCTTGTGGTGTCCTTAAAGGGCAAATCGTGCAATATTTATTACGATAGCAATTATCGGGACACTCCATGTGGATTTCTGCAGCTGGCGTCACCGTCACCGTGAGGTTCCGGGTAAAGTCTAAGGGCGATAAAATCATCGCCGCGCGCCGTATACTCTCACGAAACGCAATACCTCTTAAACGTCTTTAAACGGCTACAAACGGCTATAGACGTCTTCGTCTACGACAAGGCTACATATAGAATTTCTTCTAAACAAAGCCTAAGGGCCTGAAATATGCTAGCATATGTTCTATTTGCGGTAACACTATTAGTGTTATTAGAGTCTATTTTGCTAAACGTATTGAGAATGCCTAACTCAGGCACTTTTTTTAGATGTTTTGTCTAAATGTGCGTGAAATGTCAAACGGAATGTTTTTTTTTTTTCGGTTATCGTCGGCGTTAACGAAGAAAAGACGCCACAGATAAAGGAACTCCTAAGAAGCAACATAACAGGCTGGCAACATTACAGGAGAGTAACCAGCGTATGTAATGCGGCCCTGTATAAAGCTTTGGGGGCCAGAGACCGCATTTTGTTAAGTTTTGACTGGTTGACCGGATGATCTCGTTTTGCTTTCGTAAACAATGTCTCCATTGTCGTAACTTGTCGGCATGTTCTTGTATTGAGTGCCCGGGTAACGGCTCAGGCTTTTGGCTCTAGGTCACTTGGAGACACAAGAGCTCAAAGCACCTCATGCTTAAAAAGCGCAAAAAAGAGATCGAGACCTGACCGAGCAGCCGAGCGAACCTCTTTGTGCGACGTCATGAGAGGTGCATCAGTGGGGAAGGGGCGCAAGGCATGCCGGGTTTCGCCCGCGGGGTGAACGAAAGCGGCGAAGAGCTGACGCTCAGTTCATTCGTAACCGCGCCGGACCTTCGGGTGACACTAGAAAGCTTCAGTTTACCGTTAGCGTAATAGCAGGGATAAGGGAAATAGCGTTACCGTTCCGCAAACCAACTTTGCAGAAAGAGAGTTTTAGTATAACGTGATAGCGTAGTTTAGGTGCGGGACGCTATTCAATTACGCAGTGAATTTCGCATACATAGGGAACCTAAGTATTTCTATCTGTGTGTGCGTCCTGAAAGTGCGATAGGCAGCGCAATGGAGGCAGGAGCGTGTTGTATTTTTAATTACAATATCCGTCGATCTGCAGCGAAATAGACAAGCAGTGTAAGCTGTCCACCATAGCCTCAGACATTTTCTCATCTCAGAGGCCATATGCCGTCGTCGCGCCTACTCCTGACTTCACTGACAGATGGCGCTCGCATCCCGGAATATATTGTCGGTTTTGGAAGTTAACCAAAGATCAGTAGGCTGGTTGGCTTTCGGAGCCCAAGGTAATACCACAAATGAGGGTGACATGGGTTGGGCCTCTTTGAAGTCACAGAAGCACAAAGCAAAATTAGTTTTGAAGAAAGGCTCAGGAATGTGGATGAAAATAAATGGGCGGCTAAAGTGCACAATTATCTACATGAAAAGCGTGGACACAGAATGGAGGAAGAGGTCAAGGAAATTGGCAACCAAGTACAAGATAATCGAAACTGTAAATAGACAACCAGGAGTCATAAGAAAGAAAGTGAGAGAAATAGAGACCGTGAATTGGATGCAAAAAATGGAAATAAAAAGGAGAATGGAGATTTATAAGAATGAGAAGAAAGAAATTAGAAGGGAAAATCTGTACGATAACACAAAGGACAGTCAGTGCCTTGCTATTTGAGGCTCCAGCCGGTTGTCTAAGGACCAAAACATACCGGAGCAAATATTCGGAACTAGATGAGGCATGTGTATGCTGCAGTAAAGATCCTGAGACCACTCAGCTCATGCTAATGGAATGCGACGGGATCCACCCTGCGAGAACCGTAGGTAACGTGCAAATCCCAGAAGCGATTGGGTTTAAAGCGGAAGGAAACATCAACAGATCAGCCGTAGAGATGAGCAAGAGACGATTAGAGTACTGGTGAAAAAAAAAAGCAGGGAAAAGATGGAGACGACGTGATCTCTTAAAATCATAGGTAGCGATACAATTAAAATTTTTGAAAAAAAGAACGATTAAGGAGAGGTATACAAAAATGCTAGATAAGGAACATGTATAGTATACCTGATTAAATCAAGCAGGCTAGGTGACAATTTGTCGCCACCCCGTTTCAAAGGGGATGCCAATAAATCATCATCATCAAAATAAAGCCCCTTGATCTTGAAAGTAGTGACACTCTCCTCCGCGCACGCGCTTTCCTCCTGAATTCTCCTCGGATCTCTCCCCTCCCCGGGACGGCGCGGTGCGCACGGTACGCTGAACCCTCCAGTGGTTCGCTGCAGCCGCATTAGAATCAATGCGCGCGCTTATTTCGGCCGCGCGCGGGCGCATTCGGCAGTTAGAGGGCCCGCGGCCAGCGGTTTGCGGCGCCGGCGGCTTGGCAGTCGTATAGTGAAGTGAGTAAATCGGGAATTTATCCATTAAAGTGATAAGTGTACTTGTGGTTCCTTGTGCAAGCTGTCGTGACGAAACCCTCGGACGCTTCCGATCCAACCATTAAAAAATGAAAGTGTTAGCCCACGGCTAACCCTCGTCAGAAGAAAATAGTGACCGCAAGAAAATTTTTTGATCGCTGCTTCCATTCACACTCAGAAAACGCTTCGTTGCGCGATAATGTGGCCGTGATATAAATTAAGAAATGAAACGGCGCACTTCCGAAGCAATGCACTAGAAGTGGAGCTCTAGAACTTAAGAAAATGCAATGAGTAAAAACCTTTCAAATGGGAATTTATTAGGCGGGACGAAGGCAGGTGTCTATCTTGAATTAGAGCTCACTACCACAGTTTAGATGAAAACGGCAAATGCCTTTTTATACCGATTCCTTAACTAGACCGTATATTATTCATTGGGATTTCCACTTGGGCTGTGACTCGCAGGATAAAAAAGAAGAGGTAACTTTCTTTTTTCTTAAATTGCATATGGAGGCCAATGTAAGCGTTGACAATGCGCCAGCCTGTCCACAAATAATTACACCACCACTCAATAATCCCATAACCTTTTTTTTTTTGCAGCACAATAGAAAAACTTTGCATGAAGCGCTCGATAATTTTAATAGGTGAAACCATCCCAGAAGCTTGCGGTTTCATCTCAATGGAAAAATGTATAAAAACGCAAGCGTGTAATATACACCGCACGCGCATTGTAAAAAAAATTCTTAAAAAGCACACATCTGCAAAAAACAGAATATTACAGGGTACAAATATTTCAAAATACGGCTGGACAGAACCATGTAATGTTTGCGTCCTTGGAATCCTCGGTTATTTTTTACATTTCGCCTAATTAGATAATTAGTTGTATTTATTGATCAACTTCTCATATTATAATTAGAACTTCAATGAGAAAATTGTAGAGCACATCAAAGCTCCCGATACCTGTATTCCAATACGAGCTAGTAGAAGTGTTTTTCGAGCATGAAAGAAGCTCACAAATAGACGAAAGTGCCTCGAGCGGCCAGTCGCGCGGCATTGTATTCGCGGGTCGTTCACGCTCGGAAAACACCTTTATGTATCACGTATTGGGCAACAGAAAGTTATATTGGGAGTTTTCCACGCGCTGCTGTACAATCTTGTTCATACTTTTTTATCCAATTATAGCTTTAAGAGTTGATTAATCTACTGAATAAAAAATAATCTTAGTATCTCCAAGCGACGGCAGACAACATCTTGGTTCTGCCCAACGTGAATTTAATATTATCCAATCTTGGTGCAGAAAAACCACCCAGTATATATCTTTTACATGAGCAAAATTTGCACAAACTACTGCGGCACACAGGAGGTTCTCTCTTCCGCACGGCTCCAGGTTTATTTGACCGTGTGAGGTTCTTTGAAGTTTGGAAATAAAGTGGGAATCTTTTATCGAGCGCTCCGCGTAATATTGACGTGTCAGCGCGGCGATGACACGGCATAAGACACATCGCCACTTGTGAAAAACATAATCAGCGCGCGCCATTTAAAATTAACCGCCCGTTCTTGTTACTGCCTCTGCCGACAAGCGTTTCGTTTGTCCCTCGATTCACGTCGTGACAATATGATGATATCATCTTCTGAAAAATGTTGCAGACATGGTCGGTAGGCGTTAGAGTTCGGTCTGCCCTCAGATTTGCACGGCGCCACTTAACACCGGGAGGCGCTTTGATAAAGGCACACGCTCCGCCAAGTCGATCCAAAGCAGTGGAACGAAGCACTTTCTAGCCATTTCAAACGCCCCTCAGAACGCCGCTGCCACCTTTGTTGACGTGGCGACAATACCCAGACAAATGCGCGCGCTTATTTATTCGGCCCTTTGAGTCGTTATACGGGAATTATCCCTTGTGAAGCTGTCGTGACGAAAGGACGCTTCCGATAGAACGGCTTCACAATTTTTTTGAAGACGCTTCGATAAACACAAGCGGAAGAGCTCCGAAAAAATGAGTACCAAACCGTGGCTGAGCGGTTTGCCTCTCCGTCGCCACTTGGGCTGTTCGTAACGCGGAGGTGTATTGAGCGCCTATAATGTAAGCAGCATAGAATTTGCACGGGAATTTGTTTCATAATCGTGGCTCTTAAAAAGCTAAAAGAAGGCTACCATACGGCCTGTGTTTGCGAAATAGGCAACATAGAACTTCACGCACGCGCCTGTATTCCGTAGCGATGAAACGACGACAAATTGTATTTCATCACCTCTGGGACTACCCAAGTCTCTAAAAAAGAGAAAAAGGAGGCTGATTACTCCCAGGGAAACTTCTAAGACCATGACAATTTATAATCAACTTACAGCATTCAAGATGCAAAAGTTTATCAGAGTTAAGGGAGATTACGAAAAGTGCGTGGCTTGTACGTTATGAGCATTCGCGAATAATACATGCCAGATACGTATAACTTCGCTTTCTTGCGTACGCGTACGGCTATTTACTTCATAACGGCTGCCAACATATCATTGAGCGGTTGTTAATTGACTTTACTGTCGCGTAATCAACTCACGTTCATAAGCCTATATGCTGGGAAGAGGATAATTGTTTGGTTTAATTCAACTAAATAATTCTTATTCGCGCTTTCTTGCAGGATGAAAATCGCTACCAGTGTTTCATAACTGACGCCACTGAACTACAGAATGATCGAGGCGGCGCCGAAGGTTGAGGACCGATCCGGTAGGTGGTTCGAAAAAAAGTGCCACGTTAACTACGAAGTATTTCAACTCGGCGCTCATTCACGCGAACACACGTAGACACACAGACGTGCATGCGCACGCACACACACACGCACGCGCACGCACACACACAATTACATAATAGGAGTGGCAGTTATCAACTCATAAATTGCATACACTTGGAAATTAATGCACGCGCGAGAACACAAAAAGAACTTTGTTACGGCCCGATGAGTCAACGAAAAGTTCAGCGGCTCACTTAAAAAACAACGCGCAAGACAAAGCACGTCTGAATCGTCACGAGTCAACAGCGCGTACAGCGCGTCAATTGCCCTCCGCGACAACTAGAAACTTTTCAGAGCTTTGCGGAGGACGCTCCGCTGTGCTGAAGGTGAACGCCACCTGTGGCGTTGGTAGTGCTTCTTGACACTCCCTTCGAATGCTGGCTCGAGGCGTCGTAGTGCTGAACCACCGAACGTCACTGTGGTGCGCGTTAGTGTCAAGGTACTCTTTTCTGCTCGTGGCGGCGGCACCGCCCCGAGCAAGAGCGCGGGTCCGGAGGAGTTTAGATATATAAGGCGCGTCTGTGTAGCCTCTGATGTTTTGTGGCGCATGGGTTAAACGCAGCGACTATCGCGGACCGAGAGGTTGGGTTCGATTTCCAAATTTTGCATGTTTGTGGAACTTTTCTTCTGGTTTCTTTCTTTGTATTATGTCGTGTATGTTCGTGTGATTCCGTGACGGAAATACGTCTGAAGTCTTGGTGGAAAAAAACTATATCCACAGTATAGGTGCTTTGTACTGAACTGAACGAAGAGTCCGGCTATGCAAAGGGAATTAAAATCTCCACGCAACTTCACCCACTACTATTAGGAAAGCTGTAACACTCACCTCGCAAAGAACGTCGTGCTTAGAAGGGGGTGAATCCTTTCTCCCGATGTTATGGAGCAACTGCTTCCGGCACACGACATTCCATTCTTCCCGGGGGATAGAAAATAATGCTAGCCCTTTCTCTGACCTGCTGCCGCATTGAAACGCGCCGCAGCAAGGCATTTCTACGGAGAACGAAGCCCAGGTTCCTACGGAACCACTGTAAACCTTAGGAAACGCACGTTGGGAGCGGCTGGGCGACCACCGCTTGGAAGGCGCATTGCGGGCGGGAGGAACTAAAAGCGCGCGAAAGAAAGTTTAGCGCCATTTTCGTGACGTCAGGGCCACCCTGACAGGATCGTATCGCACGCCGCAGCCATTCAGCGTGGCGGCTGCGCTGCCTTCGCGAAAGAGGGGGAGAAGAAGAGGGGGTTAACAGCACCAGCGAGTGTGTCGCGGCGTAGATCAAAGAATGCCGCTACTTTCCAACATCAAGGGGTTTTTAGGAGAAAATTTCTCTCGGTAGGCTTAGGCGCGTTCGAAAGGAGAAGCGATGTGGAAAATGCCACAAGGTTATCCATAATTACTCTGTAGTGGAAGCAGCCTGAGCATAAGCGAAAGCCGTTTACACTGTCATTTGGTACGAACAAAGTGATTTTCTACAAAAACTGCGCCAATCCGGTCGCCGCGGCCGCATTTCGATAAAGAGCTCCAGGTGGTCAAAATTAATCCGGCGCCCTCCACTACGGCGTGCCTCATAATCAGAACTGCTTTTGGCACGTAAAACTCCCCAAAGGAAGGAAAAACTGCCCCAAATTCAGTTCGGAGTGGGCAACCGGGACCACCACCATGTTTTACGTAAACTACGTAAACCACGCAAAGACGGTAACGTTAAATCTGAGAAATAGCGTGCGTACGCTAAACGGTATGAGTCGGATAGCGTTCTGCGCATGCACATTCCAATCCCGCTAATGGTAAGCCCGCTAACACGCTAAACTAAAACTGTCTAATGTCATCTGCAAAAGCTCTTCAGATTTGTCATACAGTGACGAATCCGACGAATTGAGTAGCCACGAATCGCGGTTCACATTCAACCCGCCACCGTGCGCCACATATCGCGCTGCAGCATGACGACTAAAGGCCCAACCGCGTGCACGTGATATTCAAGCGACAGCGACAAGCGACGCGAGAGGCACACCCTGTCGCGCTTTCATGTGGCGGCGTGGAGCAAGCACGTGAACGCGACATCGCGAAAAAGAGTAGCAACGGATTTACATTGTTGTGCGAATAAATGTTATCGTGCGCGCGTAAAGAAATCTCAAACTTATCAAAAGGTCAACGTTTTATCTAGATCTAGCTAAAATATGCTATCATCCCCAGTGGAAATCCGTCCCATGCCGCCAGCGTAACATGCCGTGGCGCCATCTGTTGAGTAAAACGTAAAACACTTTCTCGGCTCTCGCTGGCGTTACAGTGTTCTAGTACACTGTAGTGGCGTCTCATGCCTAACAGCGTCAAAACAAACAACCGGCAATAATAGCGACAAGGGAGCGCCGATACTTAGTCCTCAGCTATAGCGATGAGGTAAAGCGATGACTGATTGTACTGTTCTTTTTTCTTGCTGTCACAGCAGAGAGCAAGTTGCAAGAGCAAATTCAGATCGAAGCGGACAGACTGATTGCTGCCATGTTGTTGCGCAATCGCTGTCCCCAGCGGATGTCGTCGCGCTGACTTCCGGGCGACAAGCGATATTTTCTGGCTGGCCAGAAACCGGCGACGCGACCAACGACAGCGACGGATCGCCCTCCGCGGCAGCAAAACCTGTCGCTCGTCGCCGTCGCTTGTCGCTGTCGCTCGAAAATCGCGTGCATGCGGTTGGGCCTTTAGGGAGTCTTAACGACTGGGTTTATACGGACTGCTAGCTATATTATGCGTTTTACCCTTTCTCGGGGAAGCACTTCGCATGCTCATTATAAGATGTGCAGTTTGACTTTCTGCATTTGAATCCCGCAAGAACGCCGCTGAAGTCCAAAGCACCGACGGGTGCATTTGTTTACATCAGCAGGCACAGCGACCGCTCGTCGTTCTGAAGATATAATGCTAGCCACTCATCAGTGGCCTCAAATAATGTCACGACATAGTAAAACACACCGATTTTGTACATGTAAGCAACGTTCGTTAACTCTGAGTCGCCGTGATATGAGCAACCACACACCTTCGATGGTAGCCTGCAGGAGGCCGTAGTCCCGAAGCGTTGTTACGCTGCCTACTTGTCATTCTTCGAATTCTCTGCATGTACACAATTATTGTGTTCCGTAAAGTAGACACAGGTTAGGACATTGCACGTATGATCGTTCATTTATAGAATGCGCAATATCTCTGCGAATACGCCGATGCCAGTATTGACACCGTTGGCAGCTGAACGAGGTTAACCAATTAAGGTGAACGAGGTCAACGAGGCAGCTGAACCGATGTTGATAGCGCGCCGCGTCACCACTTCTAACTTTTTGTGTGTGCACTGTACGAAATGAGGAATGGTTTATTTCAAATCCGTGTGGTCAAAACGTAACTACAGAATCCGTTTTCTTCATCCTAGTGGCTCAATTAGCTACAGATGAGTCGCTCAGGTCCACGAGCAGAAAACGCACGAACTCGGCGACTGATCGGCTTAAAGGGACACTAAAGTAAAATAAAAAGTGAAGTTAAAGTGATAGAGTAGTGCTCTAGAACGTCTAAGGCGTCAATATAATTGCGAACAGAGCTTTAGTAATCGAGAAATTGAGGTAAATGCAGGACACGATAAGAGACTACCCAGAGACATTTCGGTACTTACCCGAGGACGAAGGCACTCCTCAAAACAATTGTGCCACTAGTACTCAACCACTCATATTCAAAAAATAGTTTTCTTGGATTATAAGACGGAAGAAACTGCTACTTGTCTACTTCTATTAGATTCTTAGAAAAAGTACCTTTTTTAGCGTTACACTTGATAACGACGCGGGCGGTCAAAAACTCTGCGCTGCGGGCGCTTTCGTGTTTCAGAAGTTTCGTTATCGCATAGTGCTGCGCTGGTGTTACTGGCTCGCTAAACTCGCACTTGAATTTGCTAGCAGCTTGAGAGTCGCGACGGCACGTCCAGACGGTCCTCCATTTTTGAAGGTGGCGGCATCAATCATGGCAGCTATTGAAATAGCAAGGTGGTTCCATCCACTACTCGTCAGGCGATGAAGCGAAATATGCGTTAGTGCGATCAGTGGCCACACCCACTTTGAAGTGATGATCGCTGCGAGATTAAATATGGCTTGGATGGAGCTGGAGACAATTTTTCTATGTGAAATTACTATGGTAAACCTTGTGGAACAGACATGTACGACGCGATGACAGGAGAGGAGTTAGGATTAGCCTTCGTCTAGAAACATTGGCAAGACGGCAACATTTTAAAATTATGAAGCAGGCAGCTCGTTTTTGCAATACTTCATGAGTGGTAATTATTGGGTAGTTAGTGGGATCCCAAACGGAAGAAGGCTGCTCTAGTTTAGATGGGGCAACGGGCTTGTAAAAGTCAGTTTCAGGTTGTTCAATTGCCGAAGTGTTTGTCTTCGAAAGAGTTGTTCTTGACTCAATCATCGGACAGGCCTGTAAACTGCGAATTTCTTCATGTAACTGATAACGCTACCAGCCACTCAAGATCAATTTCTCCAGTTTCAGGAGCCCAGCGGGAAAGAAATTACTGAGCTATGCACCGTAGCATTCAAGTGACACCATTCTTGGGCATTGTTTATGTAAAGAATCGCTCAGTTCTGATTGGGTTTGCTAGGTCGTGTGAAAGCTTACATTTCAGTGCAACTCGTTAACAATGTGGTCTACTCGCGATTGAGAGTTCTTGTATTTAGTGCCCTTGGTAAACACAACCTGTTTGGCGACGTGAGTGGAAAAGCTCTTCTTTTTGCGTTCTACAGAGACACATTGCCAAAGTCTTATTTCCATTAAGCCTCGCTGGAGAAAGAGAGAGAGAGCGAGAGGAGAGGGATTGAAAGGATGCATGAGAAAAGCAGGGAGGTTAACCAGAGATAGTTCCCGTTGGCTACCCAGCAACAGGGAAGGTTTAGGTGGATAAAAATAGAGAGAGAACAGGAATGCGGAGATAGCGAAAGAGGAACAAGGAACAAACCGCTTACAGTATGGAGCGGTTGCGGGCGGCGTTCTTAAAGTCTATCATGAATAATAAATAAAAAAAAGTTAGCGAATAAAGCCTTCTGCGCAGAGTTTCTTTAGGAGCACGGGCGCATCGCGCTACTGTGCTGAGGAAACGGAGCTCAGAGCCAACCATTGGACCAACTTGGGTCACTGCGTATTTGGCAGTGTGTACAGACGTACCGCTATTCAACGAACGTCTTTGGCGCCGACGTCGGTCACTGCAGATGCGGGAATGGGTAAGTATCGCTGTTCGAAGAAACTCTTTGACGCCAACTTGGAGCACTGGGTATGTGCCAGTCGATCTGTGCTGGTCTTCAACGAACCTCTTAGATGTCATCTTGGCTTACTGGGTATGTGCCACTGGGAGTGTGCCGCTCTACAAGGACGAAAACGACCCATTCAATTTCTCCCATGGTGAGCGGAATCGAACCGACGTCAAAAGGTTTCCTCCGGGACAGCAAGCCTTCTCTGTGAGAGGCTGCTCCACTTGGTATATGCCGGTTTTCAATTAACGCCTTTCATGCCAGCGTTTAGGGACCTCCGCCATGAATAGCATGTGCCACTCCTCACTGAACCTGCCCACAACTTGGGTCACTGAGAACGTGCCACTGAGTTTGCCGCAGGTGAGGGAACAATTCTCAGCGTTCGCAGACACCGGCGCGCCACACTTCTTATCTCGGAGACCTTGAGCAGACTTCTCGGCAGTGCCACTAGATGGCGCAGCGCGTCCATAAAGAAGCGCGCGAGAGGAGCCCGGTTGCCACGTGACGCGTTTCAGCATTTGCACGCACCGGCGCGTCATGCATTTTCGAGGCCACGCACAGTCTTAGCGGCGGCTGCGCTTGATGGGGCCGAGTGCTGTTAGAAAAGCGCGAAATAGGAATCCCGTTGCATTAAACACCTCATACGTAACCCGTTTTGACGGTGGTAACACGCTGTGTCGCTATAATAATGCAATGCGAAACGCCTTACCGACGATAGTCATCGTGAGATGGGTTCCGCGAGATTTTCTTTCTTTTCGCCATCGCTATACACCACAATCATGCTTGCGTCATTGAGTCCTGATCATTACACGGTTGTGATACCACCCTCATCATACGGCTATCATCATGCATTCGTTCTCATACCGGTGTTGTGAGACTGCAGGGCCGTTTCGTCATTCATTTGTTGCCAAGCCGTCGTCAACGAAGAACAACCTCGAACTTGGTCAATACTCAGCCATTCCAAGGCAATACTGCGGTCTTTGCTAACAGCCTTGCGGTGCGGACCATACGTAAAACTGGTATTCGAGATTCCATATCTTCGCTGAGAAACGACACCACGTTAAATTTCAGCTGCTTCCAAGTCACTGCGGTATCATAGGCAACGAGCAGGCCGACAAATCAAGTTGATCGGCTCTTCAAAGCAGCCGAGAGGAGTCGATACCATTATTAAGGTCACATGCTGCGCGAAAGCTTAGAGTGCTCGCCCGAGATATCACGTTTTTCCACGTGGAACACACAAAGCTTTCAAAGCAACTGGCTGCAACACCGGGACTTCTCTGTAGACCTTTGTATCCCAACTGGACAATGCCGACGCAAGGGTATACCCCGATTTGTCGGCTATGGGAAGGAGTGGATTTTCAAAGTATTTTCCTATTGATATGGATGGGACGATAACACCTTATAAAACGACTGTGGTCGCCAGGAGGCTCTTCAACACGTTCTGTGTATCTGGCATCATCGAGAGAAAACAGTGATCAAGACAAAACGTTCTAGAATGCCAAAAAAGAAACCACAGAAGAATGCCAGAAAAGATTGCCGCAGAAGGCGACAAAAGCACTGTTATTTTTTAAGGACAACGGATCTGCACTCGCGTCTGTATCCTGGATCAGTGTTGTTTGTGCTACAAGTGATATTGTGCGGCTATATGGCTTATACTCTGCGGTGATGATAACCAGCCATGATGGTTTGTTTGTTCTCCCTGTCCCACTATCTCTACTTTATAATCTTTGAAGCCTTCTCCATTTTTCAGTGTATAACAGAAAATCAATTATTTTTTCTCCGTTACTCCGTATTCTTATTGCTCTCTCTCCTGAATCACGACCAGTCAAGAAAGTTGAGAAGGACAGAAGCACAAAAAAATCTAAAATAAAATATACGAAAAAAGCCGCTCAGACAACTACTCGTTGTTGAACGAAAGCTTAAAATTGGAGTAAGTGATAACAAGAAGG